>NC_056741.1:79776095-79801913 GCF_019279795.1 Protopterus annectens
TTGGGGGTTCCCTTTAATTTAAAAAAAAAGGGAGGGGGAATTTGGGCCCTTGGGGGCGGGGGCCCATAGTGAATGGTGCTCCCCCTGTGTGTGGAAAGTGGTACTGCAGGCAGCATCAGGATGAAAACTAGAGTGCCTGCCCTATCCAGTTACCACTACAGATGGAGCTGTACCACAGGTTTTCAGATGTGGGTGTGCTGTCTGTGATCTCAAGTGTACACAAAATGCTTGAGGTTATAAACAGCAACTCCAGGCGTGCGCAGTGCTGGATACTTGAACCTTCCTATCCTTCTCAGGGCATGGTTCATTTAACTTTGTTTGTAAAATAAAATAATTATATGGTTGCATAGTGGCCTGCATATGTCCCTCCTAAATGTTGTAAATGCAGACACGTTGACCACACTGTATGCCTTTCAGATGAAGCTGTGGTTCTGAATGGACTTGTGGCAGAGCCGCTCCACCTGTAAGATGAAACTGGTACTGCAGGCCTCTTGCTTACAAAAATCTGTCATAAAGGTGGAACTATTCAGCAGCATCAGCTATCTGACAAAAACTGGTACTGCAGGAAGCTCAGTTTACAAAAATAAAAAAATAGTTCCCTCATAAAAATAGAGCTGTTCAGCATCATCACCTGTCTGATGAAACTGGTACTGCAGGCAATGTCCTGCTTTCAAAACCAGTTCCATCATACAGACAGAACTATTCAGCATCACCTATCAGACAAAACTGGTACTGCAGGCAATGTCCTGTTTCAAAACCAGTTCCATCATACAGACAGAACTATTCAGCACCACCTATCTGACGAAGCTGGTACTGCAGGCAATGTCCTGTTTCAAAACCAGTTCCATCATACAGATGGAACTATTCAGCATCACCTATCTGACGAATCTGGTACTGCAGGCAATGTCCTGTTTCAAAACCAGTTCCATCATCAGACGGAACTATTCATAGGTTCATAGGTTCATACTGGCTATCTGCCCTAGGGCATTTCAAGCCTAGCCAGGTGTGTTTGGTTTTCCCCACCCATTTTAAAATGAATTTTGCTATCCCCTTTTTTAGGTTAGTATACTGTGCCTCTGTCTAACAGTGATACAGAAGTGATCCCCGGGAGTAAATCTGATCTCCCATCCACTCATCAAGATTCCTCTTGAAGGGAGTCTATGAGGGACTTTGCCTAACCTGGACTGGGATTTTATTCCAGAGTGAAGGGAGCCTCTGGGTTATGAATCTGTTCCTCCAGCATGTCCTATTTATTTCAGTGCTGAGGTTCAAGTCTCTGGGCATAGCTCGATGGGATTTATTTTCTGAGGTGCAGCATGTCCATTAATTCCGGGTTGGACATGGCTTTTACGTCAGGCATAGATCGCCTCTGAGCAGGCGGTATGCCACTGGAGAGCTGGAGTTTCTTTAACCGGGCAGCATATGGCATCTGTTTGAGCCCTTTGATCCTCTTGGTGAGGTACTTTTAGGGTCTTTCCAGTTGCTGCAGGTGTCTGGTAAGGTACATCCCAAAAGGGGCATTGTACTCAAGTATGGGCCTGATGAGGGATGAGTAAAGAGGGGATGACCCCTGATCTAGATGTGAATCCCTTCATGATTAGGTGGGCTATATAAAATGATTTTCTAACCACTTTGGCCACGTGGTTGTCGAATGAGAGATTGCTATCAACCTGGGTCCCCAGGTCCCTAATCACTTCTTCCATACTTAATGGATTACCATCCATGTGGGTGAGCACTTTGTTTTTTCAAGGGATGACTATACAATTTTGGCATTTAGCTTGAGGCCATGGCTCTGGCACCAGTTGTCTGTCTCTATGAGGCCCTTTTGTAGGATGCTTGTGTCAGTTGGACAGTCGATTATGGTGCTCAGTTTGCAGTCATCTGCGAACTTGGTCAGCAACAGTCCTTCCGTGTTGGGCCTGTTTTCCCTCCAGGGGAAATTTCTTTTCCCCCCCTAGGGGGGAAAAAGGGTTAAAAGTTTCTTTAAGAAAACCTCAAATTTTTTCCCTCTGTTTTTTGCAGGCCCCGGGAACCCCTCTAAAAATTTCTTTTTCTAAAATAAATTAAAACCCAAACAAGTTTTGGATTTTTGGGTTTAAAAATTATTTTATTTCCCAAAAGGGGAAATTGGCCAGTTTCCAAAAAACACAAGGTTAAAAAAGGCCCTTTCCAGGTAAATCGGTTTTGAAAGTAGAATTTTGGTTTCCCACCCAGTGGGACTTTTTCCAAGGCCCTCCCCCCCAAAAAGGGCCAAAATTCATGGGAGAACCCTTTAAATTTTCTTTTTGTTTCGGAAAACCTTCAAATGTTTCCTTCAGATTCCGGACCGCTGGAGGAAACGGTTTAAAGGGGTTTTACCCCCTTTTCCCAAAAAGGAAAAGGAAAGCAAAAAAACCCTCTTCCCAAAAAAAAGGATTTTAAAACCCGGCCCCCTTTTTGGGAAAAGTCTACCCCCCCGGGGTTCTTAAAATCCCGGTTCCTTTAGTTGGGGTTATTCAGAAAAAAAGGGAACAAAATTATTATGCCCTCCTTTTTCAGGCCCTGTTTTTTCCAGTTTCTTTTTGCCAGAATTTCCCCTTTGGGATTCTAAAACTAAAAAAAAATTTTCACCCTCCCCGGGGATTTTTTGGGGGAAACCCAAACAAAGAGGGCTTTTTCCTTGGAAAATCGAAAAAAATTAAAGGGTTTTCCCTTTTTTCCCCAAATTTTTAACTGGCTATCCCCCCCGGGAAAATTTTCCCAAAAAGGTTTTTGGGTTAACCTCCTGCTTTTTTTCCCCTCCAAACCCCTTTTAAAAAGGGGAAAACGGGGAAAAATTAGGGGTTTCGATTCCCATTTTTAAATAAAAACCTGTCCTGCCTTTCCTTAAAAGGGTTCCTTTTTAAGGGCCCGGCCAAAAAAAGGAAAACCCCACGGGCCTTCCAGCCTTTAAATAAAACCAAAAAGGGGGACCCTTTGGGCAACTTTGGGGGCCTTTAAAAGGTAAAAATTTCATACTTTAAAAGGGAAAATTTCCTTCGGTCTTTTTAAAAAGGAACTTAAAACCCAGGCAAATGAAAAGGAAAAACAACTTATGGG
The DNA here is from genome assembly GCF_019279795.1 of Protopterus annectens. NCBI lineage: Eukaryota > Metazoa > Chordata > Ceratodontiformes > Protopteridae > Protopterus > Protopterus annectens. The sequence continues at coordinate 79,779,174 of NC_056741.1, forward strand.
GACTAAACAAGGGGGAACATTTTACCTTTTGGGGAGATGCCAGGTTTAAACCGTTCCCTTAAAACGGCCTTAAAGGGCCAGTTTTCCCGGGGAAAAAAACTTCCCAAAATCAAGAAACCTTTTTAATTGGATCCCCGGGCAAAAAATTTTTTTTTGGTTTCAACTGGGATGTTAAAAAAATTTGGAACCCCCCCAAAACCCATAAAACTTAAAGATTTTTAAAAGGGACACCAAAACCCAGTTTAAAAAGGGTTTGGCCCTACAAAAAATTGGGGGTTCCTTTTCCCAAATTCCCCTTTTTCCAGGGGGGAAAAGAAAAACGGGACCCCCAAAGGAAAGGCCCCCCAAAACCCCAAATTTTTGGGCCCCAAACAAAAAACCTTTCCACCCCTTTGGGAAACGGGCCAATTTCGAAAACCCCGGGGTAAATTTGACTCTCGGGGGTCAAACTTTTGCCGGGGGCCCCCTTGGAAAATTCTTTTTTAAAAAATTCCCCCTACCCAAGAAAAGGTTTGGATGTTTTTAAAGAGGTTACAAAAAATTTTCAAAATAAAAGACCTGGATGGGCCGGGATTTTTCCCCCAAAACTTTCCTTTTTTTTAACCTAAACCCCAATAAGGGGCCTTTTCTTTAAAAGAACGGGTTCCATTTTCCAAAATGGGCCCCCAATTTTCCCCCAAAGGGCTCTTCATTTTCCCCAGAAAGCAAAATTAAGGAGACCCCCTTTCCCTTTGGGATCTAAATTTTGGGGAAAACCAACCTTTTTGAGTCCCCAAAATTTCAAGTTTTTATTTTAAGCACCCATTCCTTTGTTTGCCCCTTCCCAGGAGGAATTTGGATTTAAAGGGAGGCTTAATTTAAATTTTTTTCCCATAAAGGCGGGGTGCAAGGAAAACCCCCTTTTTCATTCCAAGGTTTTTTAAAAGGGTTTTAAATAAAATTTCCCCTTTTGCCCTTTTTGTCCCTGGGAAAGGGGTTTTTAAAAATTCCTTTGGTTCCAGAAATAGTTTTTGGCAAAACCAAAGGGAAATTTCAAAAAAAAACCCTTTTTGGGTTTTTTTCCCCTTTCCAAAAGCCCAAAAGGGAAAAGCCTTTCAAAACAAAACCATTTTCTAAAGGTTCCTGGGATTTTGTAAACCATAAAAAACCCCAAATTTGGACTCACCCCCAGATCTTTTGGGGTCCCTTTTCCCTCAACCCCCCAAAGGCTTTTTGGGAACTAAAAACTTACAGTGCAAAATTTTTCAACCTAAATTTTACTCCTATCTAAGCCCGGGGCAGGCTTTGCCCGGGCCTTTTGCACCTTTTTCTCCCCCCTTCTGTTTTTGAACCCCCCATTCCCTGTTTGGGGCCCCTCAGCATTCCCAACAGTGAAACACGATTGAACATAGTACAGTTGTGTACACTACCATAAATGTAGATGTTCGAGTGTCTTCACTATTTGCACTCTGGAATTACCCTCCCTTGTTGTCCCCTCTTATTTTTTTCTTTTGTGTGGTTTCCCTTCTTCACCATTCTTCTGAGGGTGTACTTTGCAAAGGTGTATGGGATCTTACACTCATTTTGGAACACTCTGACATCTGGGGCTTAAGAAGAAAACTGAGAACATGGCGTTTGGCTGTCAGCTTTGTACTCCTGGCGCTCTGATGTCAGGGAGCATGGCTGAGCAGCTGACGCCAGACCCAGACTTTGGGATTCTGGCCGACCGACGACTGCCTGCTGGCAGGGGAGAACCCTACAGTCATGACTGCAACAGTGAAGGCACTCGAACATCTACATTTATGGTAAGTGTACACAACTGTACTTTACCAGACAACAATGCAACAATGTAGCAGGTTCACCAGTTTACCATACATATCATTCAGTGCTTAAAAAAGAAATAACAGAGTATTTCTACCTTAGCAATATCATTTAGAGGAACTCCTGGAATCAGGTTTACTGAAATTGAAGAGCAAGCAAAAAACAAAAACATAAGCTTCTAATATCCAAATATAAACTATATACCAGCAAAAATAAAAATAACTGGAAAGCTACCTTAGAGAGAAATTACTGTACTACTCTATGCAGGGACAGTGAGGTTACAGTGTGGAATACAAACTAGAGATGCTACTACACCTGGAGGGCTTTTAGCTGCAATTAGAGCAACTATGGCATCCAGGGTTTTTAAAACCTTTGGTGTGTTGTACCTTGGAGCAATCACTTGGGGGAAGGAGGAAACCATCAATTGGAATTTAAAGTAGCAGGGAGAATCTAAGGGACTCTGCTAAACCTAGCTAATTATCAAGCGACAGCCAGGGAAATAAGAGTAAACATACAGGCACCCTTGTTTACAAGGACTGGAAGGTTTCTCCAAGAAAAACTATGTGTGGCAATACACCACAGGTAGAAGTGGTATGCTGCTTACTAGTCTGCAATGGCAGATTTTATTCCTTTTATATTTGTATTCCCCTTTGCTCATTGTTTGCTGCACACACATGTAGCCACACATAAAAGCAGCTGGAGACTTTGCACCGCTGTTTGGTGTTTAGTGAAGAACAAGTATTGAGGAGGAGGGACTGAAGGAGATGACTATTGAGAGGGGCTAAATACCTTAACATACAACAAATTATCAACAGTGAAACAGAATGAAAGGGGTGGGGGTGGGCTAAGAGGAAGAAGGTTTGCAGCTGTTGCCCCTGGGGTATGCACTCTAGCTGACTGTAATAGATTTTGACAAGGCATGACAGTAGTCACAAAAGCTGGCACCTACACTACACAAGCGGCAACAACAAGGTTCCTGGAGTTAAACCTGGGGCTGCAGTCTATTTTTGGATGATTGCTGGAATAAGAAGCGGTTACTATAAAGGAGTAAGCTGGTTGTTGATTTCTCTTAATGTTTTACAGTTGTATATAAGTATTTGCTCAGTACCAACCAACAACATCATGCTTTGTGTGTGGTTATTGAGAAAAAAAAGTAGCCAGTGAAACAAAAAGATCAAACAGCATGTTCTAATCTTTTTTATTTATTTATTGCAAAACCACTTGCACTTTTATCATGAATAAAAGGGAAATTAAATTAATTGTAAAAGAAAGGTGCTTTCACACATGACTGATACACTTTCATTTTTTTAATTGAAGCTAACACTTCACTATCACTCATTTGGCTGTTGTCTGTGGCTCACAATTCTCTCTTAAAACATGGCAGTTTCTCCATACTTTTTATCTGAAGACTTTAGCACACATTTAGAGGCAAGTGTACTATAAACACATTTCCTTTTCTCAAAATGTATATTCCTCACATAAATTGATCTCTGGACTACCACATGGAAAATGTGAGCTGGCTGTTTCTCACTTTCTCTGCCATATCCATGCTGTTCAGTTTCACAATACATACAGTGTTATTGAAGAGAATGATAAAACTGTGTTATATCCTAGTATTTGTCAAATTGTATATTATATATTCTGTATAGTTTAATATATTTATAAATCTTATGAGCAATTGTCAGTATTTGTCAAATTATATATTCTTAAAGTATACATTCATTTAATATATACTTAAACATGTGCAATATATCAAAGAAACAATCTCAATAATAGTACTTTAGTTTTTTTTTTTTTTTAATTAAAACGTATTCTTTTCCCACTAGACTTCTGAATTATATATTTTAATTATGATCTCACCACTTCTCTCCTTCATCTCTTAACATTCATCTACAACTGTTTTATATGAACTCAAGTCTGCATATATTTATGTCTATTATATTTTGGACTCCTCATCTTATCTTCTACAATCCACCACAGTTCGACACAAATTCACGTTCAAATACTTTTACTGATGACTTAAACAAGTGAAGTCAATACCAATGTTTTTAAGAAGTTCATAGGTGTGTACTAGGCTAAATGCCCCGGAGCCTTTATAAGCCTAGCCCATAGGATTACCCTGGCATCGTGCCACCTGACTTTAGTTCCCAGTGCCTCTGTTGAGTAGAGCTACTGGAGTGATCCCCATGGTGAATTTTATATTTCCCATCCACTCATCGAGATTTCTCTTGAAGAGGGCCAGTGAGGTGCTCTGTTTGACATGTATGGGAAATCTATTCCATAGCATGGGCAGTCTCTGGGTTATGAACCTGTCCCTTTAGCATGTTCTGTTGATTGTGGTAATGAGGTTGAGGTCTCTGGAGTGTGTGGTGTGGAGGGATTGGGATTTCTTTAGACGTAGCATTTCTAACAGAGCTGGGTCAGACATGGCTTTGTAAGTCAAGCAGAGATAGCCTAAGTAGGCAATATGATACAGAGAATAGTTGGAGTTTTTTGAGTCTGTCCATATAGGACAAGTGTTTAAGGCCTAGGATCCCCTTTGTGAGGTACTTTTGTGGCCTTTCCAGTTGTTGCAGGTGTCTAGTGAGGTCCATGCCAAATGGGTCATTGTACTCGATGACTGGCCTAATGAGGGAAGAGTAGAGGGAGACAATGACCTCTTTCTTCTTAGATGAAAAACTCTTAGTGATGAGATGTGCCACGTAGAAGGACTTTCTGACCACATGGTTGGTTAATGTCAATATCCCTGCAATTAAACTAATTCTCCTTATATTTAAATTTATTTAATGAATTGTTTTTACTTAAATCCATAACAATTAATTTATTCTCCCTCATTCAGTGTCTGTGTACTTCATTCTGTTTGACTGCTTTTCTAGCTGGATTTCCAAACATTGTGGAGTGTTACAAACACACTTACCTGAGCTGTTATGTCACATCCCGTTCAGAAGAAAGGGTATCACCTGTCTACATTTGGTATACACTAATCAACATTCTACATTGGTGACGGTGGCAATTGTACAGTGCCAAATTAGTGATGTAGTCTATTGAGATGAATGGGCTGTGCGGCATAGTGAATGGTGCTCCCCCTGTGTGTGGAAAGTGGTACTGCAGGCAGCATCAGGATGAAAACTAGAGTGCCTGCCCTATCCAGTTACCAGTACAGATGGAGCTGTACCACAGGTTTTCAGATGTGGGTGTGCTGTCTGTGATCTCAAGTGTACACAAAATGCTTGAGGTTATAAACAGCAACTCCAGGCGTGCGCAGTGCTGGATACTCTGAACCTTCGTCTATCCTTCTCAGGGCATGGTTCATTTAACTTTGTTTGTAAAATAAAATAATTATATGGTTGCATAGTGGCCTGCATATGTCCCTCCTAAATGTTGTAAATGCAGACACGTTGACCACACTGTATGCCTTTCAGATGAAGCTGTGGTTCTGAATGGACTTGTGGCAGAGCCGCTCCACCTGTAAGATGAAACTGGTACTGCAGGCCTCTTGCTTACAAAAATCTGTCATAAAGGTGGAACTATTCAGCAGCATCAGCTATCTGACAAAACTGGTACTGCAGGAAGCTCAGTTTACAAAAATAAAAAAAATAGTTCCCTCATAAAAATAGAGCTGTTCAGCATCATCACCTATCTGATGAAACTGGTACTGCAGGCAATGTCCTGCTTTCAAAACCAGTTCCATCATACAGACAGAACTATTCAGCATCACCTATCAGACAAAACTGGTACTGCAGGCAATGTCCTGTTTCAAAACCAGTTCCATCATACAGACAGAACTATTCAGCACCACCTATCAGATGAAGCTGGTACTGCAGGCAATGTCCTGTTTCAAAACCAGTTCCATCATACAGATGGAACTATTCAGCATCACCTATCTGACGAATCTGGTACTGCAGGCAATGTCCTGTTTCAAAACCAGTTCCATCATGCAGACGGAACTATTCATAGGTTCATAGGTTCATACTAGGCTATCTGCCCTAGGGCATTTACAAGCCTAGCCAGAGTGTGTTTGGCTTTCGCCACCCATTTTAAAATGAATTTTGCTATGCCCTTTTTCGAGGTTAGTATACTGTGCCTCTGTCTAACAGTGATACAGAAGTGATACCCGGAGTAAATCTACGATCTCCCATCCACTCATCAAGATTCCTCTTGAAGGGAGTCTATGAGGGACTTTGCCTAACCTGGACTGGGATTTTATTCCAGAGTGAAGGGAGCCTCTGGGTTATGAATCTGTTCCTCCAGCATGTCCTATTTATTTCAGTGCTGAGGTTCAAGTCTCTCGAGCGCATAGCTCGATGGGATTTGGATTTTCTGAGGTGCAGCATGTCCATTAATTCCGGGTTGGACATGGCTTTATACGTCAGGCATAGATCGCCTCTGAGCAGGCGGTATGCCACTGAGTAGAGCTGGAGTTTCTTTAACTGGGCAGCATATGGCATCTGTTTGAGCCCTTTGATCCTCTTGGTGAGGTACTTTTAGGGTCTTTCCAGTTGCTGCAGGTGTCTGGTAAGGTACATCCCAAAAGGGGCATTGTACTCAAGTATGGGCCTGATGAGGGATGAGTAAAGAGGCACAATGACGTCCCCTGATCTAGATGTGAATCCCTTCATGATTAGGTGGGCTATATAAAATGATTTTCTAACCACTTTGGCCACGTGGTTGTCGAATGAGAGATTGCTATCAACCTGGGTCCCCAGGTCCCTAATCACTTCTTCCATACTTAATGGATTACCATCCATGTGGTAATTTGTGAGCACTTTGTTTTTGCCGAAGGGGATGACTATACAATTTTTGGCATTTAGCTTGAGGCCATGGCTCTGGCACCAGTTGTCTGTCTCTATGAGGCCCTTTTGTAGGATGCTTGTGTCAGCTGGAGAGTCGATTATGGTGCCCAGTTTGCAGTCATCTGCGAAGTTGGTCAGCAACAGTCCTTCCGTGTTGGCCTGTACCTCCGAGAAATATATACCGAACAAGAGAGGTCACAGGACTGAGACTTGTGGGACGCCACTTGTAACTGGTTTGGAGTTTGACATGGCTCCAGCAATTCTAACCATGTGGGTTCTGTCCTTGAGCCAGTTTGCAACCCATCTAGTGACATAGGGGTTTATGTTTAAGCTGGTGAGCTTGTCTATAATGCCTGAGTGGGGTATTGTATCGAAGGATTTTGCGAGGTCCAGGTAGGCTGTGTGGACCACCTTCTCCTCGTCAATGGCCTTGGTGACTGTTTCAAAGAAATCAACCAGGTTTAAGAGGCAGGATCTGCACTTAACAAAGCCGAACTGGGTAGGATCCAGTGTCTGTAGGTCCCCAATATCTTTATTTATGAGGTCCATGATGATCCTTTCCATAGCTTTGCAGACCAAGCTAGTCAGGCTTATGGGGCGATAGTTTCCAGGATCCGTTGAGGCACCACCTTTGTGGAGAGGGACCAATGTTGCTGTACGCCACTCTTTGGGTACATATCCTGTAGTAAGGCTGAGATTGAACAGTAGTTTTATTTTTTGGTTTAGTTCTTCTTGGGTTCATGTAGGACAGCCGGGACACCGTCTGGTCCCATTGATGCTGTGTTTTTTGCTTTGGAGAGGCGGCTCTTACCTGAGCATTTGAGATGTCAGGGGGGCAGCACTCTGCTGGGATAGATATTTGCCCTTTTGGTGGGGAAGGGGGGGAGAAGTTTGCGCTGAACCTGTCAGCTAGGATGTTGGCAATGTCTGTAGGTTTGGTGTATTTTTTGTCATTTTGGACTAATTCTGAGCATATCTGGGAATTCCCACCCAGGTTTCTAACATAACTAAAGAAAGCCTTGTGATTATCCTTAGTGTCCTGTGCAATTTTTCTCTCGAAGCTGACCTTAGACGATTTTATGAGTGCCCGTAGTTTTTTGCTAATACTGATTAGAGATGCCTTCCCTTTTTGGGATTTTGGTCTATCATGTAGTAGCTTCCTCCTTTTATTGTATAGTTTATTTATGGCTGGGGTCCACCAGACAGGATGCCTGCCTTTGGAGGATTGGGTCTTGGTTTTGTTTGGGATTGCATGATCCATGCATTCCTGAAGGTGTTCATAGAATGCATTTATAAAGGTTTCTGCGGTCTGGGCTGTATTTTCCACAGGCCCGGGGGCTTTGAACGATTCCACCTCGGATTTGAGGAGTGTGAAATTTGCTTTAGGGAAGTTTTTCACTGTGGTTTTCTGGGCAGGGGCTGGGGTCGGGATGTGAATATCTAGTGAGATTAGTTTATGGTCTGATCTTACCAGTGAGGGATACACTTCTGGTCTGGAGTATAGAGTCCCCATGTTGGTGATGATCAGGTCCAGTATGTTTTCCCCTCTTGTGGGAGTGGTAGCAAGCTGTTACATAGCATTTGAGTTTATAAATTCTAGGAACCTTTGGGCTAGGGTATTGGAGCTTGAGTAATGCTCCCAGTCTATGTTTGGGTAGTTGAAGTCGCCCAATATAATGGTGTTTGGAGAGACCTTCATATTTTCCAGTGTTCTCAGGAAGGCTGAGTGGGGTTCCTGGGTTTGGGAGGGTGGTCTGTAGCAGGCTATAAACTGGAAGGCAGTTTTACCCACTGTTAGTTGCACATGGATAGTCTCTGATGCTTCGTGCTGTGCCACCAACCTGGAGGTGTGGGTATCTGTTAAATAAAATCAAGAATTCAATACACAGGAGGTTCAGATTCAAAAGTTTACTAGTGTACACCAGGAGGCAAAAAACGTACAAGTACAGAATTTTGTCTGACATGAAACAGGAAGCACACAATTTTATATAGGTTTAACATTCAAGCTGTGCCCACTTTACTGACGTGGTATGTCACAGGGCATCTACATCACTTTAGCTTACAGTCCTCTATTTATTAAATCTGCTGATGCTGTATATTTTAAAAAAGTTTTCCTCTAGTTACAATACGGCCTTGCTATCCACCTGGTCAGACATAATGTCTCTCTGTAAAGTTACTTCTTCAAGGTTTCATATCAGTTCGAATACAATAGCAGATTCAGTCTTTTAATACACATCTTTGTTCTCTGTTACACTTTCTCACACAGCTGCGTGCTCTCTCAGTAATACATATACAAGGCCAAATCATCCCAGCAGGAAAGAGCAAAAGATTTCATTATTTCACACATTTAATTTCCTGACCCAGCAGATAATCACTTGTGAAAAGCATAAACATTAAAACTTGCTAAGCTGGCATCTGCCAGGGTCGAAGGTCAGCTTTGCTTCAAGCCACACTGCAGTTTCAAAACTACTTCACATTTAAACATGAATTAATCCTCTCTACTATATGATTAATAGAATAAAATGCATTATATACTACTTTGCTTTTAAACTAGCATTTATCATAGATTCAAATACACATTTTTCTAACAGTATCTTTGACGAATATTGATACTCCCCCTCCTTTTGTGGTTCAGTCCAAGTTTTGGGGCCGAAAAACATGGTATGAGGTATAACCTGGTAGTGCTGGGGTGCTCTCGGGAGCCTTGAACCAGGTTTCTGTTACTGCACAGATATCGATATTCTCCATGCTAAGGAGAGTTTCGAGTGCGTGCATCTTGAGGTTTAGACTTCTGGCACTGAGTAGCATTACTCTTAGTTTCTTATCCCTTGTGATACCTATGGAGGTGGGTATGTCTTTCGAGCCTTGCCTAAAAAAGGCACTATGGGGGTGGCAAGAGCCTTTGCCAATATCCAAAAGCCCATGGGTGACAGGTGCAAGCCGTCCCTAGTGAAGCATCGTGGCTTGTCGAGCATGTCATCCCAGGCTGACAGGCATTGGATCCCCTTTGAATGACACCAGTACTTAAGCCAATTGTTGAAATTGATCATCTTGTCTTCATATTGTGGCATCATTCTTGGTGAGGGTAAGATGCTACTCAAGGTCAGGGTCATACCAGCCTGGGCTACATGCTCAGAGAGCTCCTCTATGTCTCTTTTCATGTAGTCCAGGGAGGTACGTCTCAGGTCATTCACACCAGCATGGACAATGACTGAGTCATATTTGTACTTGCCTTGGAGTAACCTGAGTGCTTGTGTTATGTGGCGGATCTTAGCGCCCGACAGGCAGCTCACCGTGAGCTTCTCCTTGTTCAGCCTGGTGAGCGGGACGTCAGTGTGCCTGACGATAGAGTCACCTATTACAAGTGTATCAGGTGTGTTGTTTAGCCTTAAGGGCTGTGACTGTTCGGCACACTGGCTTTGTGAGCTATGTGTTGCATGTGTTTTGTTTTGGGGTAGCGGTTGCTTGGGTGTCTGCTTTGGAGGTCTCTGTTGCTTAGGCAGATTTTTATTTAGAGCCTCCGAGTATGTTTTTGTGTGTTTATGTGTTTGGTTTGCTGTGGTAGGTCTATGTGAGACTGGAATTGTAGTGAGTGTGGATCCTTCTACTCCTGACTGCTTACGCCAGTACTGAGTTGAGAGAGCTTAGCCTCCAGTTTGGCTATATGGTTGCATCTCTCACATGTGTTGGAATTTGTTGGGAGGAGGAGGAGGGTTGTCTGTGTACATGAGGCAGTTGTAACATTGCCTCAAGATTCCCAGATTCACCAGCTGGACCGGAGAGGAGATTGACAACTGACCTTTGGACATGCTAGAATAGTATTGGGAATTCCTTTATAATTGAAAAAAGGGCCAATGGGGAACAATGTACTCAAGGGGAGTTTGTGAGGGTGTAGTGCTTTTAATTTTTAGTGCTGACTTATATAATTGCTTTAGTGAGCAAGTGCCAGGCTTTAGAGTAGGAATAGGGTGTTTATTATGAGAAACTAGATCAGTTCTAAGGGAAAACGTGAAGAACAGACTTTGGGGAGTCAAGAATGGTTAAAACCCAATTAAGCGGCAGTTGCCCGATGCTGCGCTATGCGCAAAATCGTGCAAAGCCGCACTAAAGCGGGTTTTATACAGGGGGGACTTGAAAGAGCTAAAAATTGGTCCAAAACGGCCAATAGACTACCAGATTCTTGGGCTGGGAACACTCCTCCAGGGATAGATAGGCTGCTCTAAGCTCCCCACTGCCACTGGTAAACAAAGAAGCCTCCCTTTATCCAAGAAAGGAAATGAGCAACACAGGAACTTTCCAAAAGTCCAGAATACAGCAAAGCCTGTATTTGGACTACTCTAGGTCAGGAAAGATGGGAAACAAGGATAATTTTTTTTCTTCTTTTTTTTGCAACAAACAGCAGGAAAATGCAATAAATATGTAACACAGGCTAGTGCACTTGAGTGTGTAGCCTCAACAGGTAAATGCAACAAACAGGGCAAACTTTAAAAGTGCAGGTGCAAAAACAACTTTAAACAGTTTAAAACAGTTCAAGAAGCAGAAATACTTGCAGTTTAGCTAGATCGGACAGTTGCCCAGGTAGTAGCAGCAAAAAAAAAAAAACATTTTTATCAGGTTAGCAGTCACTCTTTTAGCCTTTCTGCTGCTAGCACCACTCTGCAGGACTACGAGGAGCTTGGCTGAGTAGTAACAAGTGCAAAAACCACGCCAAAGCGGGTTTTATACAGGGGGACTTGAAAGAGCTAAAAATTGGCCCAAAACGGCCAATAGACTACCATATTCTTGTGCTGGGAGCACTCCTCCAGGGATAGATAGGCTGCTCTAAGCTCCCCACTGCCACTGGTGAACAAAGAAGCCTCCCTTTATCCAAGAAAGGAAATGGGCAACACAGGAACTTTCCAAAAGTCTAGAATACAGCAAAGCCTGTATTTGGACTACTCTTGGTCAGGAAAGACGGGAAACAAGGATAATTTTCTTTTTTTGCAGCAAACAGCAGGAAAATGCAATAAATATGTAACAAAGGCTAGTGCAGTTGAGTGTGTAGCCTCAACGGGTAAATGCAACAAGCAGGACAAACTTTAAATTATAAGTGCAAAAGCGCTAAAGCTGGCTTTAAAGCAGGGGGTTAGAAAGAGATAAGAAATGGCCCAAAAAGGCCAATAAGCTACAAGTTACTGGGCTGGAACCACTCCTCAAGGGACAGATAGGCTGCTCAGAGCTCCCCACTCTCACTGGTGAACAAATAAGCTTCCTCCTATCCAAATAAGAATATGGGCAACACAGGAACTATGATACAGCCCAGAGATCAGCAATACCTGAAGACTGGACTATTAAAGGCGGGAAACAAGGATATATATATATATTTTTTTTAAGTAGCAGAAATTAGGTACAGAAACACAGTAAATGCTTTAATTCGGCTAGCGCACTTGAATGTGTAGCTTACCAGTTGCCTGTATCACTCTGCAGGACACCACAAGGAGTTGTGCGGAGTTGTATACAATAACAAACTTTTTAAATCACAGATTCGCTAAGAAAAAAAAACTGGCGTTTTAGGCAGAATTAGTTAAGACAGCAAGAAAAGAAGAAAACTGAATACTTAATCACTCCAAAGTCACTCTTTTGTCTCTCTGCTGCTGTAGACTCTGCAGAACACCTGGAAGGCACTTGCTGAGCGGAATAGAAGTGTAAAAACTGTGCAAATTAGGTTTTTATAGCAGGGAAGTGAAAGAGATAGAAATTATCCCAAAATGGCCAATAAACTACTAACTTCTGGGCTGAAACCACTCCTCCAGGGACAGATAGGCTGCACAAAGCTCCCCTCTCTCACAGGTGGACAGAGAAACTTCCTTCTATCCAAGTAAGGTAATGGCAACACAAAAACTTGTAACACAGCCCTGAATACAGCACTAACCTGAAAACTGGACTATACTAGTTCAGAAAGGTGGGAAACAAGTATATCATTTTTTTTTTCTGAAAATAGAGCAGATACAATCAAAATTAGCCCAAAAAGGCCAATAAACTACCAACTTCTGGGCTGAAACCATTCCTCCAGGGACAGATAGCCTGCTCAAAGCTCCTCTCTCTCACCTGTGAACGGAGAAACTTCCTTCAGCATCACCTATCTGACGAAACTGGTACTGCAGGCAATGTCCTGTTTCAAAACCAGTTCCATCATGCAGACAGAACTATTCAGCATCACCTATCTGACGAAACTGGTACTGCAGGCAATGTCCTGTTTCAAAACCTACTTTTGAGCATTTTCTGGCTTGTTAAACTTGATTTCTGTGTTGGTAACTGTATTTAGAACACCACCTAGAGCTGATTACTGAATTTCCTGCCTGCACTTATTTTTAAAATCGTTTTTTTTTTTCTTAAAACTTGCATTTTATCTGTCTCTGGCCTAGCACTCAAGTGTGGGGTCATTTACTGCACTGTTCTAACTTGTTGATACTTGTGAACCTCTGCTTTCCTTAAAAAAAAAAAAAAAAAAAAATCTTGCTTTTTTCCCACTTTTCTGAGATTTAAAAAAGTTCAGTTACAGATTTGCTGTTCTGAACTGTTTGTAAGTTTCTTGGAGGCCATTGTTTGCTTGGGCTAAAGGGAAGTCTCTGTGTTCATCAGTGGCAGTGATAAACATTGAGCAGCCTGCCTGCCCCTGTGGGAGTGGTTACTGCCTTGAAACTGTAGTTTTATTGGCCATTTGGGTCAATTCCAAACTCCTTGATCTCCCTCTCTTAAAACCTGATTGCCTCGTGGTTTTGGTGTCTTTTCAGACTTGTTGGCTGTTGGTGAAGCACCCACCAAGAGGAAAAAACGCTGAGAGAAGAAAGGAGCCACTTTTGAGATTTTAAGTATTTTGCTTCAGATTATTTGTTAAGTTTTTCTGCATTGCCGCCTACTTTTGAGCATTTTTCTGGCTTGTTAAACTTGATTTCTGTGTTGGTAACTGTATTTAGAACACAACCTAGAGCTGATTACTGAATTTCCTGCCTGCACTTATTTTTAAAATCGTTTTTTTTCTTAAAACTTGGATTGTATCTGTCTCTGGCCTAGCACTCACGTGTGGGGTCATTTACTGCACTGTTCTAACTTGTTGATACTTGTGAACCTCTGCTTTCCTTAAAAAAAACAAAACAAAAATCTTGCTTTTTCCCCGACTTTTCTGAGATTTAAAAAAGTTCAGTTACAGATTTGCTGTTCTGAACTGTTTGTAAGTTTCTTGGAGGCCATTGTTTGCTTGGGCTAAAGGGAAGTCTCTGTGTTCATCAGTGGCAGTGATAAACATTGAGCAGCCTGCCTGCCTGCCCCTGTGGGAGTGGTTACTGCCTTGAAACTGAAGTTTTATTGGCCATTTTGGGTCAATTCCAAACTCCTTGATCTCCCTCTCTTAAAACCGTCTTTTGCGTGGTTTTGCACGTTTTTATGCATAGCGCAACATCGGGCAGCACCGCCTAATTGGGTTTAAACTATTCCTGGCTCCACAAAGTCTGCTCTTCACTTTTCCCCTTAGAACTGCTCTATCTCTCAAATTAAACACCATATTCTCATTCTAAGGCCCCTCACTGGTCCAAATAAGTAATCTTACAAGTTAGCACTAATAAACCATAAGCACTACTTACTCTTATACTCTCTACGATTACCTTGTCCCCCTATTGGTCCGTTTTAATTCAGTTCCCTATATTACTCTAGCATGTCCAAAGGTCAGTCAATGGTTTCCTCTCCAGTCCAGCTGGTGAATCTGGGAATTTTGAGGCAATGTTACAACTGTCTCATGTACACGGACAACCCTCTCCTCCTCCAAACAGGTTCAAATATATGTGAGAGATGCAACCATATAGCCAAACTGGAGGCTGAGCTTTCTCATCTCAAAACTGGTGTAACCAGTCAGGAGGAGAAGGTAACCTCACACAACACAATTCCAGTATCACATAGTCCCACCACAACAGTGAACCAAACACATAAAAACACAAAAACATACTTGGAGGCTCTAAATAAAAATCTACCTAAGCAACAGAGGCCTCCAAAGCAGACATCCAAGCAAACGCTACCCAAAAACAAAACACGTACAACACATAGCACACAAAGTCAGTGTGCCAAGCAGTCACAGCCCTTAAGGCTGAATAACACACCTGATACTCTTGTAATAGGTGACTCTATTGTCAGACACACTGACGTCCCGCTCACCAGGCAGAATAAAGAGAAGGTCACAGTGAGCTGCCTGTTGGGTGCTAGGATCCGCCACATAACGCAAGCACTCAGGTCACTCCAAAGCAAATACAAATATGACTCAGTCATTGTACATGCTGGCGTGAATGACCTGAGACGTACCTCCCTCGACTACATGAAAATAGACATAGAGGAGCTCTCTGATCATGTGGCCCAGGCTGGTATGACCCTGACCTTGAGCAGCATCTTACCCTCATCTAGAATGATGCCACAGTATAAAGACAAAATGATCGATTTTAGCAATTGGCTAAAATTTTGGTGTCATTCAAAGGGGATCCAGTGTCTGTCAGCCTGGGATGACATGCTCTACAAGCCACGTTGCTTCGCTAGGGATGGCTTGCACCTGTCACCCCTGGGCTTTCGGATATTGGCAAAGGCTCTTGCCACCCCCATAGTGCCTTTTTTGGCAAGGCTCAAAAGTCAAACCCACCCCATAGACAGCACAAGGAACAAGAAACTGAGGGTAATGCTGCTAAATGCCAGAAGTCTTAACCTCAAGATGCATGCACTCGAGCTCTCCTCAGTATGGAGAACATCGATATCTGTGCAGTGACAGAAACCTGGTTCGAGGCTCCAGAGAGCACACCAGCACTACCAGGTGATACCTCAAATCATGCTTTTCCCCCAAAACCCGGACGAACCACAAAAGGAGGGGAGTTTCCATATTTATCAAGGCTATCCACACCTCCAGGTTAGTGGTATTGCACAAAAGTATCGGAGACCATCCATCTGCAACTGACAGTGGGCAAGACTGCTTTTCAGTTTATAGCATCCTACAGACCACCCTCTCAAAGTCAGGAATCCCACTCGGCTTTCCTGAAAACATTGGAGAACATGAAGATCTCTCGAACACCATTATATTGGGTGACTTCAACTACCCAAACATAGACTGGGAGCATTACTCAAGCCCCAGCACCTTAGCCCAAAGGTTCCTGGAATTTATAAACTCAAATGCTATGGAACAACTAGTCACCACTCCCACAAGAGGGGAAAACATACTAGACCTGATCATTACCAACATGGGGACTGTATGCTCCATACCAGAAGTATATCCCTCATTGGTAAGATCAGACCATAAATTAATTTCAATGGATATCCACATCCCGACCCCACCCCCAGCCCAGAAAACCACAGTGAAAAACTTCTCAAAAGCGAACTTCACACTTCTCAAAACCGAAGTGGAATCCTTCTAGGCCCCAGGGCCAGTGGAAACTACGGCCCAAACTGCAGAATCCTATATAAACGCATTCTACGGACATCTCCAGGATTGCATGGATCATGCTATCCCAAACAAAATCAAGACCCAATCTTCCAAAGGCAGGCATCCAGTCTGGTGGACCCTAGCCATAAATAAACTGTACAACAGAAGGAGGAAGCTACTACATGATAGAGCAAAATCCCTAAAAGGGAAGGCATCTCTGATCAGTACTAGCAAAAAATTGTGATCCCTCATAAAATCCTTCAAGGCCAGCTTCGAGAGAAAAATTGCACAGGACACTAAAGACAATCATAAGGCTTTTTTTCAGTTATGTTAGGAACCTGGGATGCAACTCCCAGACATGTTCTGAGTTGATTCTAAACGACAAAAAATACACTGAACCCACAGACATCGCCAATATCCTGGCAGACAGGTTCAGTGCAAACTTCTCCACCCCCTCCCCCCCAAAAGAGCAAGTATCTATCCCAGCAGAGTGCAGCCTCCCAAACATCTCTGATGCTCAGGTGAAGGCCGCCCTCTCCAAAGCAAAAAACACTGCTTCCATGGGACCAGATGGCATCCCGGGTTGCATCCTACATGAACTCCAAGAAGAACTAATCCCTCAAGTAAAACTGCTGTACAATCTCAGCCTCACTACAGGATATGTGCCCAAAGAATGGCGTACAGCAACAGAGGTCCCAGTCCACAAAGGTGGCGCCTCTGCGGACCCTGGAAACTATCACCCCATAAGCCTGACTAGCCTAGCCTGCAAGGCTATGGAGAGGATCATCATGGAACTCATAAACAAAGACATTGGGGACCTACAGACACTAGATCCTACCCAATTTGACTTTGTCAAGGGCAGATCCTGCCTTTTGAACCTGGTCGACTTCTTCAAAACAGTCACCAAGGCCATAGATGAAGGGAAGGTAGTCCACACAGCCTATCTGGACCTCGCAAAGGCATTTGACACAATACCCCACTCGGGCATCATAGATAAGCTATCCAGCCTAAATATAAACCTCTATGCCACAAGATCGGTCGCAAACTGGCTCAAAGACAGAACCCACAGAGTCAGAGTTGCTGGAGCCATTTCAGACTCGAAACCGGTCACAAGTGGCGTCCCACAAGGTTCTGTCCTGGGACCTCTCTTGTTCGGTATTTACTTTTCTGAGGTACAGGCCAATGTGGGAGGACTATGGCTCACCAAGTTCGCAGATGACTGCAAACTGGGCACCATAATCGACTCTCCAGCTGACACAAACATCCTTCAAAAAGGTCTCGCAGAGACGGATAACTGGTGCCAGAGCCATGGTCTAAAGCTAAATGCCAAAAAGTGTATAGTCATACCCTTTGGCAAAAACAATGTGCCCACAAATTACCACATATTAAGTACAGAGAAAGTAATTAGGGATCTGGGGACCCAAGTTGATAGCAATCTCTCCTTTGACCACATTGCCAAAGTGGTTAGAAAGACCTTCTACATAGCCCACCTCATCATGAAAGGATTCACATCTAGATCAAGAGAGGTAATCGTGCCCCTTTATTCATCCCTCATCAGACCCATCATAGAATACAATGCCCCCTTTGGGATGTACCTTACCCGACACCTGCAGCAATTAGAAAGACCCCAAAAGTACCTCACCAGGAGGATCAAGGGACTCAAACAGATGCTATATGCTGCTCGGTTAAAAAAACCTCCAGCTCTACTCAGTTGCATACCGCCTACTTTGAGGCGATCTATGCCTGACATATAAAGCTATGTCCAACCCAGAATTAATGGACATGCTCCACCTCAGTAAATCCAAATCCCTTAGAGCCACGCCCTTGAGGGACTTGAACCTCAGCACAGAAATAAATAGAACATGCTGGAGGGACAGATTCATAACCCAGAGGCTCCCTTCACTCTGGAATAGAATTCCAATTCATGTTAGGCAGGGCACCTCACTGACTCTCTTCAAGAAGAATCTTGATGAGTGGATGGGGGATCGTAGGTTTGTCCCGGGGATTACTTCCGTGTCACTATTAGACAGAGGCACAGTAAACTAAACCTTAAAGGGCACAGTATACTCAAATCAAGGGGTGGCGTAAGCCAAACACAATCAGGCTAGGCTTATAAATGCCTCAGGGCAGATAGCCTAGTATGAATCTATGAACCATCATACAGACGGAAATATTCAGCATCACCTATCTGACGAAACTGGTACTGCAGGCAATGTCCTGTTTCAAAACCAGTTCCATCATGCAGACGGAACTATTCAGCATCACCTATCCGACGAAACTGGTACTGCAGGCAATGTCCTGTTTCAAAACCAGTTCCCTCATGCAGACGGAACTATTCAGCATCACCTATCCGACGAAACTGGTACTGCAGGCAATGTCCTGTTTCAAAACCAGTTCCATCATGCAGACGGAACTATTCAGCATCACCTATCTGACGATGCTGGTACTGCAGGCAGGCTCCCTGCCATTCTAATCCCCACAGAGTCGGAACTTCTTTGCCTGGAACGTTGGCTGGACTTGCAGGCACTGTTGAGCCCCTGGGTAGCTTTGCACTACTTCCAGACAAGGAACTGTTTCATTAGCACACTTTTCAGAGCAAATGTAAATAAATAACTCTTACTAATGAATTTCCTTTCATATGCTATCAATATTAAATGCTACCGTGTCTGATGCAAAAAGTGCGTGCGCTTAAGTTTATTGTTCATGCCCTAAAGCAAATGTAGCGAATGCCAAGTGAGACAGTTTCAGTTGTAAAAAGTAAATGGATTTTGGGGGGGGGGGGGGGGGAGTGATATAGACAGATCCCGATTTTTTTCCTACAAACCCAGTCATGCCATCATGACAAACTGAACCCACAATTGCTCAGTACTTAAACTAATGCCTACACAAATGTATTGCTATGTAAAATGCATCAGAAGCATTTCCCTTGAAGACCACATTTATAGTTGCTGCAGATGGAACACTTCCCCTGAAAATTAACAGTCAAGTTAGTTTTAATTTCCCAAAATGCTTTGCAGGTGTATGTAAATCATTACTTATCGTACATCGCGATATCGTTTTGTGGGCGTAAACAATAAAATAAATTAAAAATCAAATGGTACAGTATATAATTTTTTGGAAATCTCTTGTAGCTTTATCATGAGGAGTCCAATAGGAAATAAAATTAATTGTAAAAGAAAGTTGCTTCTAGGCATACTCAATGCACTTTAAACAAAACTCTGTTGGACAAACTCTTATAAATAATATGACCCCTTCTATGAGAAAATGAGGGGTACTTCAGTAACATACTTCTTAATGTGGTGTCTAACATTAAGTTGTAGCAATTCATTTGATTAGTCCAACAAAATGTTGACTAGAAGTGGATTACTTCTTTATGCAGCATAATCTATTATTACTATCCTTTCTTTGAAAGTGTCTGCTTTGAATAAAACAACTACCTACTGTCCTTAAACTATTCTGAACACTATCCCACATCTTGTCCCCACATATATTCATCTATCAGTACTTTAAGAATACCTGTATTTGATGTATTAATTTTCAATCTAAGACACTCCTCACAGCTGCGCTTGGTTTGGCTACTTCACCTGAGAGTTACAGAAAATGTCCTGCATCTAAAGCCATCCACTGCTAAAAGAATGAAACTAAGCATCATTTTGCACTTCTGCTGATTATTGTTACTGTATTACATTAGAATTCTGTATTATTTGTCACATTTATCGCACTTTAGTAGAGTATCAGAGCTGAACTGTTTCCACTGCTGCTGCAGTACTTTATTAAATTGTGTCTGATAGTTTTACAGAACAGTAGTAACTAGGCTGTGTGGTTTCCCTGCACTTGGGCTCTAAAACCAGCATTTTTACCTTAAGAATGTTTTCTTTTTTTTTTTTTTTCAAAACAGGTTTATTGTTTTAACATATAAGAGAAATAACATGACAATTTTATACAAGGTAGATTAGTTATTCAGTAGTTGTGTAGATCAGGAAACATTAATTTGGCCATTCATTTATATTATTTATATTATTTATATTATAATATAACATACATACATATATAATTATATAAAATTCTTTATTATTGACAACAAACTTTTTTATGTTTTATATTTACAATACGGTGTTGGAATTTGTAAACAATGTTAGTTTTTTCTATTATGAAAAGTTTAACATTGAGTTTTATAGATTTGGCGATTGTATAGTTAAAAATATGAATTTAGACTTGATTAATTAATTGGTTTTAACTATTTAATTGTTTAATGAATTAATTGTGTATGTGATTATATAAGTTGGATCACAAGTCTGTAACTTTGTCTGAAGAAGTGTGGAAAGTGTCTGCATGAAAGCGCTAACAAAGTAAAGGTTATTTGGAAACGTATGCTTGGACTGCAGTTGGTACTGTCATTTTTTGTTTCATCAATTTTATACAAGTAATTAAAAATAGGTATTATTATAATATTCAACAAAACAACTAAAGTATTTACAAAGACATCCACTACAATCAGATCAATTAATTAAACTAAAATACCATGCTATTGAAATTAAAAATTTTTTAACAAATTTTGTAAATTATCCCATACAATAAAATAAGATGTTTTTCTATTTGTTCTAGTCCTAATTGTGTTTATTTCCATATGGCACACTATATTCATAACATTTTTAAATTCATTGAGCGAAGGAGGTGTATCTGAAATCCAATTTCTAGTTATTATTTTCCTAGCCACTGCTAGAATAGACCCTAACAAGGGAAGCTTAACCTTTTTAACACTTTGAGGTACAGGTGTGTTGAATAATATAAGAGATTTAGAAATAATGAAATTATCTGTAAAAAGAGCCTGCAAAAATTCATTAATTGACTTCCAGTCTTCTTCAATTTATACAGTCATAAAACATATGAGCCCAGTCAGCATTAATTTCTACATTACATCTCTTACATAGATTATCTTTATTATTTATTTTATTCATCATCAAAGGTAGTATAAAAGATCTATGTAAAAATTTCCATGTATAAAGTCTCCAGACAACGGAAGACGTAGTTCTATAAGCAGATTCAATATATATGTTTATCTTGTTGATTTGGTGGGTCCCCATTAATAGTGAAATAATTCCAGTATGAATCTACACTGTAAAAAGTTTCTTGTCTGATAACTTTATGTATGTATGAAAGTTTACCTTTATCAGAAACTTTATGTTGTAAATTTAATATCAAGTAATCAATCAGTGTTGGAATAGATTCTTTAACAGTTATAGACATTAAATCTATTTTATTAATGAGATGTTGTCTAAAGATCTGAACCTCTAACCAGCAAGTTTCTCTTAGATCAAATTCTTGTTTTAAGAAATCTAGATTTTTAACTTTATTATCAGATATCAACTGATACCAGTACTTTAGATCATTATCTATAGCTAAATGAGTTCCTTCAGAAGTAGATGACAAAAGCATACCCTGAGTATACATTATAGGAAATACAATAAATTCCATTCCTATACTTAGGGTGCATGAATATAAAGTTACGATAACTAATAATAATATTTAATGGGTAACAAACCATATGTTTAGGTGTAATAGGTGAAGTACAAAATTCCTTTAGTAACCATAACATGGAGTTATTTACAATCATATTTTTATGTGTTAAGGAGATTTTCATGAAGTGTATACTAATTAGCTCCCAATAATCTTTCCATTTTGTGACATATGACTGATCTATTAATAAAGTAATAACTTTTACAATAGAAGAGATAGTATATAAATTAAAGTCTGGAAAAGAAATACCCCTTGATACCAGCTATTAGTATGTTTCTTTAATGCAATCCTTGGTCTATTAAGTTGCCCATAAGAAATTTAACATTAGTGGTGTTCAGTTTCTTGATAATTATTTTGTAGAAGGTGAGTATTATTGATTGTATTAGTATAAAATCTTGAGGAATATTATCATTTAATAATTGTAAGTCTCTCCTCCATAGTAAAAACATATTATTGAGCCAGGAAAATATTAAAAAATTGTATATTAAGAAAACAGGAGGTATTATAATTATTATATATAATAGATTTAATATCTTTTAGATAGTATTATACCTAAATAATGATTATCTGACCTGAATTAGGGTACATATTTAGTAAAATCATAAGCTAATGAGAATATTTTTTAGGTAGTGTATATAGGTAGTATTTTAGTTTTTCTTCATTGAATATTAAACCAGAAATACTTTTAAAATTCATCATGTTATCAAATAGAGACTGTATAGAAGAATTAGATCCTGCTGATGTAATTAGAACATCATCTGCAAAAGTTGAATTTGGATGTTGTATTTTCATCTATTTCAAAACCCTCTATGTCAGTACTGTTTCTGATCAAATTAGCCCAAGGCTCCATTACTAAAGTGAATAATAGTGGAGAAAGTGGACATCCTTGTTTTGTACCTTTAAGAATGGGTATTTTTTTTGTGAAACATATGTTCCTACAACAATATAAGCCAACGTTCATTTGTATAAATGTTCAATTAGATTTACACAAATGCATCCAAGAAGTTTGTGCACTTCATTAAGGTAAACAGATAGTCCCAACTTACTGAATCAAATGCTGAACTCATATCAAAGACTAATAAGTGTTAAATCTTTCTTTTTTTCCTATTTGCAAAATCTATTAATGTTAAAGTTCTTCTTATATTATCAAAAAGTATTTTTTCTAAATTTTTACAAAAGGGGGAATTTTTTTCTTGAAAAAAC
>NC_056741.1:79802413-79829913 GCF_019279795.1 Protopterus annectens
ATTATTCATCAGTGCAGCTGGTGATGTAAGTGTTTGTTCCTACATTATTCATCAGTGCAGCTGGTGATGTAAGTGTTTGTTCCTACATTATTCATCAGTGCAGCTGGTGATGTAAGTGTTTGTTCCTACATTATTCATCAGTGCAGCTGGTGATGTAAGTGTTTGTTCCTACATTATTCATCAGTGCAGCTGGTGATGTAAGTGTTTGTTCCTACATTATTCATCAGTGCAGCTGGTGATGTAAGTGTTTGTTCCTACATTATTCATCAGTGCAGCTGGTGATGTAAGTGTTTGTTCCTACATTATTCATCAGTGCAGCTGGTGATGTAAGTGTTTGTTCCTACATTATTCATCAGTGCAGCTGGTGATGTAAGTGTTTGTTCCTACATTATTCATCAGTGCAGCTGGTGATGTAAGTGTTTGTTCCTACATTATTCATCAGTGCAGCTGGTGATGTAAGTGTTTGTTCCTACATTATTCATCAGTGCAGCTGGTGATGTAAGTGTTTGTTCCTACATTATTCATCAGTGCAGCTGGTGATGTAAGTGTTTGTTCCTACATTATTCATCAGTGCAGCCGGTGATGTAAGTGTTTGCTCCTACATTATTCATCAGTGCAGCTGGTGATGTAAGTGTTTGTTCCTACATTATTCATCAGTGCAGCTGGTGATGTAAGTGTTTGTTCCTACATTATTCATCAGTGCAGCCGGTGATGTAAGTGTTTGTTCCTACATTATTCATCAGTGCAGCTGGTGATGTAAGTGTTTGTTCCTACATTATTCATCAGTGCAGCTGGCGATGTAAGTGTTTGCTCCTACATTATTCATCAGTGCAGCTGGTGATGTAAGTGTTTGTTCCTACATTATTCATCAGTGCAGCTAGTGATGTAAGTGTTTGCTCCTACATTATTCATCTTTTGTACTACACCTGAGTAGGGGATTGTGTCAAAAGGCTTGGTCAGGTCAAGGTAATGTGGTGTGAACTGTTTTACCTTCATCCATTGCTTTGGTAACAAGAGTAAAGATTAAAATGTGCCCATGATTTTGAGCTTTTCACACTTTCCTCCGGGCTGCTTTCAAACACATTTTTAGGGCCATGCATACATGTATGCATTCTTTGAGTCACCTTCCTGATTGTATTAAATTATATTCGTTATACAGCACCAGCTGTTAGACTGCATTTTAAATTTGTAGTTTTGAACAGTCTTCTGGTAAGCAATCAAACAAAATGTATGAACCAATAATGACAAAACTACCCATTTCAGAAAATTTCAACCATAAAAGGCCACTGAAACTTCTGTCATTACAATCCACTAATATCAGTTGTTGTTGTTTATCTTTCGGCTTTTTCCCAGTAAGGGGTCGCCACAGCAGAACTCCGGTCCGCTAATGATTGGCAGTAGATTTTTACGAAACGCCGAGGTGCCAGCTTGATGCCCAACCTTCAACAAAGGCATGCCCATTTACGCATGCATGTCTTTCGAATGCTACCCAACCGTGGGGAGGACATGCAGACTCCACACAGAAGGCACTCCCAAACCAAGCCGAGAATCAAACAGGAGAACCTCTTGCTGTGAGGTAACAACGCTACCACCGTACCACCAATATCAGTATATATGCAAAATCTCTGGAGAAGTCAGTCATCTAAATAATTCCACATTTAAGGGATCTCTAACTAATGATGAGGTTGCTACCAGGAAACAACTTTATATTTCATTGTTTCATCTACAAATAAAGTGGCTGTTGCCCTTGAAGAATAAATTGCCTAGGTTATTAAAAAATGATATTTTACCAGTTGTGCTACTAACAATGCAAACAGAGTTGGAGTAAGCAACACTAAACTTCTCTTCCCCTGAAGCTCTCAGCTCCTTGTAAAAAATTCTTAACATTTGTTTACCAGGAAAGTCTAACTTGGAGCAAGGCCAGTTTTCAGCAGAGTCCCAGGGAGACTCCAGATACATGCCTTTGTAACATGGGAGGAAACCAGAGCAACCAAAGGAAACCCACACAAACACAGGAAGGACATAGACTCCCCATAAAAAAACACAGCCAAGAATTAAACCAGAGAACCTCTTGCAGTGAAATAGCAACACTACCACTGCACAAGTGCACTATCCACGTAACACAACTAAATCTCTCAATTTCACAGCAGAAGAAATCGGGAAAAAGCCAAAATTTATTTGGGGGGGGTCAGAGGGCCAAAACCAGGGACACATTTTAAATATTGCTTGTATAATCTTAGAAAGTTGCTGAAATAGTGTTTTGTGTTACCATGTGTTTCCAAAAAAGATAGGAAGACTGAAGCTTAAAGTGCTGTCATTATTCAGTGAATTCTGTTCTCAATGATTAATCTAGACGGCTGAGAGCTATGGAGTCAACTCCCTGAATCAGATGTGGTGGTGTGGGTAGAGAAGGCAGGCTCTTGTACCCAAGGCTTAGGGTTTGAGCCTAGGTAATCCTGTCCGCCAGGAATAAGTACCTGGGGCACTACACAGAGTTTCAGCATAAAATGTACACAGCCTGGCATAGAAACTTTTTTTGTAAAAATATTATGACATCTTTCAGCATAAAATGTACACAGCCCAGCATAAAAACTTTTTTTTTTGTAAATATTATGACATCTTACTAATTTTCAACTGATATTCTGTCATTTACAAAGATTGACCACTGTGGATTAGCCTGGATATGGGTTTCTCTAACACTGGTTATACTATCTTAGCCAATATTCTGAAGTCTATATTTAAGGTAGAGGTTAATGTAAATGGAGCCCAGGCTAGCTATGGTGGAGTATGCATGGAAGCATGCATGCATAATGCCCCAGCACTGTGAGCACTTTGCTTGTCAGTGCTGCAGTAAGGTAATGGAGGACCAGGCATAGTATAACCCTAATGACTACAATGTCATACACATATGACAGAGGGAGAAATCTCACAAAAGAAAGGATTCCCTGACAGAAAATATCTACAGAATAGTGACTGGGCAGCTCAGCTTTGCTGAGTTGAATTCAACCAGATGCACCTCATCTGGCTTAAGACAGGGTGTTGGGAAGCTGTCAGGATGAAGTTCTTCTCAAAGGAAATGAGAGGCTATGAGTAAACATGGGGAGAAAAGGTACATAGAAAAACTATGAAGATGTGTTTGCAGATCTGATACGTGAATGATCATAATGTAGTGAATTTTAAAAACCTGCCCAAATTTTCAGCCGTTGTCCTGTTCAATTCTCAGCTAGAGCGTCAGGGCTGGCAACTCGGCATGTAAAAATCCACTGCCAATCATTAGCGGACCGGAGTTTCGCTGTGGCGACGCCTAACCGGGAAAAGCCGAAAGACACAACAACAACCCAAATTTTCAGTGTATTCTTTTTGTGGCTCTGCGTTGTGATTTGAAATAATGAAAATGTTAATATGGAAAGCAAATACAAATTAACCTTCTAGTGTAAAAGTGTTTGCTATGATCTCTTGAATAAACAACACAGATGTCATATTGAGGAGGAGCTGTGAATACAATGGCTGCATTAAGTTGTGTGGTAAAATGCAGAAAATTAAAACACAGCAAGTGAGCAAGGCCATGTTAGGCAGTTGATATATAGCCTTAGCTTACAGTATTCCCAGCTAAGAACTGCAGTGCAGTATTTTATCAGCCTAGCATTAGTAAAATTGTTCTTAACTGGTTCAAAAGTTCATTTCCTAAACAAGAAATCACTTTTTGATGTAGTACTCCCCAGAAAAGATACAACCGAATAGTTAGGTTTTAGGTGGCACTATTGAAATATATGTTGCAGTATTTTTACAACACATTTCAGTGTTTTCTTTTTAAGAAGCTGTATTGTGTATGTAGGCAGTAAAAATTTGTAGAAAAAATATTAAAGCATATGACTAAAAAATAACATTATATGGTCTGGACATAATGTAAGTTTTTAAATATTGAAAATTACTAGGTTTATGAAGCTGTATGAATAAGATCAAATGCAGTGACAGCTCTGGCCATGTCGAATATGTTACGGACAAAATTTCACTGCACTCATTTTAATAGTCTTGTTCACAAAGAAACAAACCATGCAGAGAAGTTGGTTTTGTACAAATGTCCCTTTAGGATAGGAGTAGAATTAAGATAATGCACATTGGTGCAGAAAGGAAGCTTGACAGAGTACAGCATGTTAAAGTTTTGTAGCAAAATAAAAGGTAGCCATATTTTTCCTGTAATTTGAAATATAAACAGGACTTCACTGAACTGTAAAATCTCTTCAAATGCATTGTAGTAAATATCTCACTTTGTGACAGGATGCAGAAGAGGGGAAATGTTTTTCGAACTCGGGGAAAATGGTAAAATCAAAGTTCTGGATGGCAGCTATCATGCATTGGGTGGGTGCTATGTTGTGGGTCTGCTGATGGAGTGTAGCAAGCAAAGGGGATCAAAATAAATAGTTTTCCTTACATTCAGGAGAGGAGAATACAAGAACCCGTTCATTTGTTTCAGGATGTGGGAAGTAAGGGAGTATGCTTTTATTGTCTCTGACTATTTTTTCATTTGAACCTTTCAATTCGATGGCTGGGCATTATCTAAACAAGAGAACGTTTTATTTTCTGCATTTATAAAGAGAAATCAGCAGATTAGAACTCTTACATTTTAGGCTACATATTAAAATTAGACGTTTTGGTATAAAAGAAATATCTGTTTAGGAAGAGGGTAGCAACTTATGAACAGCAGTGACTAACAACATTGATATAATTTGTGCAGACAGGAATTACAAGGATAATGACCAGGTGAATTGTCTCTTTCTATATCCTTTGCTACTTCTGACCTCAGGTAATCCAGGTTGTGTGCTCAAATAGTATTTTCAAAGACATAGGAAGCACCAGTTACATCTGCTGTGAATGTCTCATAGCTGACACAGCATACTGCTTCTAGCTGGAGGTATGCCTCATGGCTGAAATTAGCATGGCAGTAGATATGCAGGACATGGTACCCACTGGAGTTCTTCTTACTAAATATAGAATGGTATGTTATGGAGTTTGACAGAAGCAAGCTCATAACTTCAGCAACAGGGAACACCTCTTACTAGTCTGTCCTGCTTCAACATGGCAGACAGATTTCATTTATTCCAGACTTTTTAGAATTGTAGTTCTGTAGCGGAAGTATATGTTTTGGGTCTCTGCATACTGCAAAAATATCAATTTGTGGACAAATTATGATCAAAGCAGTGAAATAAAAGATGCAGCTTCTCAGAGTATGCCACTTGTAACTCAATGGCAGCATTACACGTTATCAAAATATATTACAGCAATCAAACCTTTTGTTATTGCATTGTGGCAAAAACTGACTAAATACTATCCCAATGTCATGATTAATACTGGGACATTGTGACAAAAAAAAAAGAAAAAGGAATGTTTGTTTAATTTAATAACTTCAGTACACAGCAAACATGTCTTTTGAGACTTCGGGTATAGATAATATTTGGAGCTTATGTAAAAGGAAATGGACTTAAAATGAAAAACAGTCACAGACTTAAATATGGCCTTTATCAAAAAAGCAAGCATTATGCTTAAGTTGTGTAATCAGAGCAGAATGCAGAGACAGATGAAGAGTATAGATTCACAGCCTAATGTGAAAAGGAAAAACGGGAATAAAGGCAGAATGGAGCAGATTTTAAACAACATAGTCAGCAGGAAAATGGAATAAAATAAAATAAATTCAATAGCAAAATATAACAACTTACTTGCTTAACACGTAACAGGCACTGTCTTTTACATGTGTATTACGGAGCCTAGCAATTTCAGCATAAAATGTAAATGGAGCCCAGCAGACAGACACACTCACACACACACACACACACACACACACACACACACACACGCACACACACACACACACACACACACACACACACACAGCAGTTTCACCATAAAATATAAACAGAACCCGGCAGTTTCAGCACAAAACGTAAACGGAGCCCAGCAGACACACACAGCAGTTTCAGCATAAAATGTAATTGAAGCTCAGCAGTTTCAGCATAAAACATAAACAGAGTCCAGCAGACACACACACACCACAGTTTTAGCATAAAATGTAAATGGAGCCCAGTAGACACATATATACACACAGCAGTTTCAACATAAATAAATAGTAGTGCTTACTATGAGTGAATCTGGCAGCAATGATATGATTGGGAACCCGCGCACTTTTGTGTTTAAAACTCATGCAACGGATGTATGCATGATGAGTCCTCTGCTGGGTCCTAAAACAGGCCTCTTGCAGCTGTATAGAGTGCTCCCTCCCCCTTGCTCTATGGTTTCCTATGTTACTAAAGAGGAATGCCCTTAAAAAAAAAAAAAAAAAAAAATTTTTTTTTTAATTTAAAAGAAAATTAATCTTCTGATCAGCTGGTTCCAGGGGGGTGCAAGTGGACCCCCTTGCACCTGCCTGTGGGCGCCCTTGCAAGTAGCTCTTCCAAGGTGTGGGTGCTTGACCCTTCTTGCATGCTTGTCTTTTGCTTTCATGTCACCCTGTCACTGCACGTCAGCAGGATATAACTATTACAGACAAATATTTGGGCTATCCGCTAAGACCTCCCAGCCCCTCCCAGCCACCCAGCGACCCTCTCAGCCCCTTTCCCTTCATCTGTTGTGTCTGTGAAGCCATTTCATATTATCACTAACCAAGTGCCCAATTCCTAACCACTCCAAAGACAGCTATCCCTCCAATGTCATAAGCTGGGATTTGGCATAGTGGTTAAGGTGTTTACCTCACAGACACAAGGTACAAGGCTTGATTCTCAGCTTTGGTCACTGTCTGGTTATTAGCTACTGATTGCATAGTACTTATTCAAGGTATCAAATACAGGACAGCTTTTTGACTTTCTAATAAAGGTTATTGCTTCAGATACAACCCTATTTTCCAGTTCCTTCTTATGAATTCCCTTCTTATGCATATGATTCCCAATGTGGCTACTGTCTTTTATGTCTGAACTGCCAACTGTGAAAATCTCATGAGTTGTACTGTTACTGTTTGTCACCGTAGTCACACAAACATTTTGCTCTCATAATCTCACAACTGTTTCCTCATCCCCTTTAATAGGTTTGAACCTTGGCCTCCCTCTGCTGGGTTAAGCCAGTGCTCATATGGACAGCTCCTCCTGTATTTCACTATACTAGACTGCAATTCAGCAGAAATTCCAACTTATGATATGCCCCCCTATGCTGTAAACTAGGAGGCAATTGACAGTATAGGCATTTCATATCGTAAATCTTCCTGATCATATATCTAATACATCAGAAATATGTTTATCTCATCTCAGTTAAAAAAAATCTAAAAAAACATAAAAATGAAACCCACTCTAAGATCAATAACTGAATCAACACAGTCTATTTCCAGACCCTCTTCCTACTACAGGTACTGGTATTAACTAATAACACATTTACTACAGTCACTGGTACAAACTAATAACACATTTATTACAGTCACTGGTATTAACTAATAACACATTTACTACAGGCACTGGTGTTAACTAATAACACATTTACTACAGTCACTGGTATTAACTAATAACACATTTACAACAGGCACTGGTATGAACTAATAACACATTTACTACAATCTCTGGTATTAACTAATAACACGTACTACAGGCACTGGTATTAACTAATAACACATTTACTACAGGCACTGGCATTAACTAATAACACAATTTACTACAGGCACTGGAATTAACTAATAACACATTTACTACAGTCACTGGTATTAACTAATAACACATGTACTACAGGCACTGGTATTAACTAATAACACATTTACTACAGGCACTGGTATTACCTAATAACACATTTACTACAGGCACTGGTATTAACTAACACATTTACTACAGGCACTGGTATTAACTAATAACACATTTACTACAGGCACTGGTATTAACTAATAGCACATTTACTACAGGCACTGGTATTAACTAATAGTACATTTACTACAGGCACTGGTATTAACTAATAACACATTTACTACAGGATCTGGTATTAATTAATAGCACATTTACTACGGGCACTGGTATTAACTAAAAACACATTTACTACAGGCACTGGTATTAACTAATAACACATTTACTACAGGCACTGGTATTAACTAATAACACATTTACTATAGGCACTGGTATTAACTAATAACACATCAACTGCAGTCGCTGGTATTAACTAATAACACATCTACTACAGTCGCTGGTATTAACTAATAACACATCTACTACAGGCACTTGTATTAACTAATAACACATCTACTACAGGCACTGGTATTAACTAATAACATTTTACTACAGGCACTGGTATTAACTAATAACACATTTACTACAGTCACTGGTATTAACTAATAACACATTTACTACAGGCACTGGTATTAACTAATAACACATTTACTACAGGCACTGGTATTAACTAATAAAGCATTTACTACAGGCACTGGTATTAACTAATAACGCATTTACTACAGTCACTGGTATTGACTAATAACACATTTACTGCAGTCACTGGTATTAACTAATAACACATTTACTACAGTCACTGGTATTAACTAATAACACATTTACTACAGTCACTGGTATTAACGCATAACACATTTACTGCAGTCACTGGTATTAACTAATAACACATTTACTACAGGCACTGGTATTAACTAATAACACATTTGCTACAGGCACTGGTATTAACTAATAACACATTTACTACAGGTACTGGTATTAACTAATAACACATTTACTACAGGCACTGGTATTAACTGATAACACATTTACTACAGGCACTGGTATTAACTGATAACACATTTACTACAGGCACTGGTATTAACTAATAACGCATTTACTACAGTCACTGGTATTAACTAATAACACATTTACTACAGTCACTGGTATTAACTATTATACCATGACCCCCCCAAAACGTGCACGCTGATTGGCCAGCGTGCACATTGTAAATCGAGTTATACTAATGGAAAAAGGTCCGTCGCCGGACTTTTTCCATTAGTATATCTACTGTTCGCTATGTGAAATGTGTTTAACATAGCGAGACAGCTTTAAAATAAGCAACGGAGATCTCCGCTGCTTATTTTAGCTGTCTCGCCATGCTAAACCCATTTAACATAGCGAGACAGGTTTTAAAAAAAAAGTAACGGAGAAAGCAAGATCTCTGTTGCTTTTTTTACTGTTTCACTATGTTAAATGGGTTTAACATAGCGAGACAGTTTTAAAATAAGCAACGGGCATATCCGTTGCTTATTTTAAAACTGTCTCGCTATGTTAAACCCATTTAACATAGCTTAAAACAGTAAAACAACGGAGATCTTGCTTTCTCCGTTGCTTTTGCCCACAGCTCTGATGTACTGCGCAGGCGCGCAGTACATCAGAACTGCCGCGGATGCCAGACATCTGCGGAAGGGCAGTAAACAGGCATTATACTATGCCATTATTTAAGAAAAGTAATAGTTTCTTTTCTTAAATAATGTCATGGTAATAGCAATAACCCACTTCTGGGTGTGGGTAATGCTGTATTTACCCACGGTTGGCTTTGTTTGGTCCCTCGGGCTTCGCCATCGGGACCAAACCACGCCAACCGTGGGTAAATCCAGCATTACCCACACCCAGGTGTGGGTTATTGCTATAATAACACATTTACTGCAGTCACTGGTATTAACTAATAACACATTTACTACAGTCCCTGGTATTAACTAATAACACATTTACTACAGGCACTGGTATTACCTAATAACACATTTACTGCAGTCACTGGTATTACCTAATAACACATTTACTACAGTCACTGGTATTAACTAATAACACATTTACTGCAGTCACTGGTATTAACTAATAACACATTTACTACAGTCACTGGTATTAACTGATAACACATTTACTACAGGCACTGGTATTAACTAATAACACATTTACTACAGGCACTGGTATTAACTAATAACACATTTACTACAGACACTGGTATTAACTAATAACACATTTACTACAGGCACTGGTATTAACTGATAACACATTTACTACAGTCACTGGTATTAACTGATAACACATTTACTACAGGCACTGGTATTATAGCAATAACCCATGCCTGGGTGTGGGTAATGCTAAATTTACCCACGGTTGGCGTGGTTTGGTCCTGATGGCGAAGCCCGAGGGACCAAACAAAGCCAACCGTGGTAATTTAGCATTACCCACACCCAGGTGTGGTTATTGCTATTATACCATGACATTATTTAAGAAAAGAAACTGTTACTTTTCTTAAATAATGGCATAGTATAATGCCTGTTTACTGCCCTTCCGCAGATGTCTGGCATCCGCGGCAGTTCTGATGTACTGCGCCTGCGCAGTACATCAGAGCTGTGGGCAAAAGCAACAGAGAAAGCAAGATCTCCGTTGCTTTTTTTTAGTGTCTCACTATGTTAAATGAGTTTAACATAGCGAGACAGTTTTAAAATAAGCAACGGAGATCTCCGTTGCTTATTTTAAAGCTGTCTCTCTATGTTAAACCCATTTAACATAGCGAGACAGTGTTTTAAAAAAACGAGTTATACTAATGGAAAAAAGTCCGAGCGACCGGACCTTTTTCCATTAGTATAACTCGATTTACAACGGGCACGCTGGCCAATCATCGTGCACGTTTTGGGGGGGGGGGTCATGGTATAATAACTAATAACACATTTACTACAGGCACTGGTATTAACTGATAACACATTTACTACAGGCACTGGTATTAACTGATAACACATTTACTAAAGGCACTGGTATTAACTAATAACACATTTACTACAGACACTGGTATTAACTAATAACACATTTACTACAGGCACTGGTATTAACTAATAACACATTTACTACAGGCACTGGTATTAACTGATAACACATTTACTACAGGCACTGGTATTAACTGATAACACATTTACTACAGTCACTGGTATGAACTAATAACACATTTACTACAGTCACTGGTATTAACGCATAACACATTTACTGCAGTCACTGGTATTAACT
The DNA here is from genome assembly GCF_019279795.1 of Protopterus annectens. NCBI lineage: Eukaryota > Metazoa > Chordata > Ceratodontiformes > Protopteridae > Protopterus > Protopterus annectens. The sequence goes on from NC_056741.1 coordinate 79,813,423, forward strand.
AATAACACATTTCTTGCATTTGTTTACGCAAAACAAATTGTTGTGAAGTCTCTGTCTTCAGTAAGTCTTTATAGTTCACTTGTGTATAACACAGCAGTCTTAACGTACTGTATTGGACCCGCAGTTTCATTTATGGTCAGTAGTGCCCTGCCTTTTCCAGTATTTAAATAGCTTATTAGCTGAACCTTGTCTTTTTAGGTGGATTTCTGTCTTTTAATCAAAGTCAACAGGCCCATCTGGTCAGTCTGCCCCAACTTTGTGATTTGCTGCTCATCTTCTTGAGATTCAGGCACCACCTTCTACCAAATGCCTTGATAATCCTAGTTTTCTTTCCCACTAGTAGTTTCCTTGCTGTATTGGAAACTTTATTTGATTCTGCCTGGCAGATACGTTTTTGTTATTGTTGGATATGCTAACCTGTACTGAAGTCTTATCTTTTGGAATCGAATGAAAACTTCCCCCTTCCTTCCGGTGACTGCAGAACAGTCCTGATCCACATATATTATTCTCATATCTGGTGTCCAAAGTTCTCTGAGTGCAAACATAGCAAATTATTCAGTTTATGAAATGTGGATGCCTGGTCAGAACCCTAGTGAGTACCCAGGTAGTTGTATATACTCTTTCAAGTTGTATTTCACTCTCTGCTATCTGAATCTGTTTAGAAAGGAGCTGAAATCTTTCCCTTCAGAATTCTCTGGTATGCCACTAGCTTACCAATTCCTTCACATTGCCCTATCTTTATGACGCATAAGTAAAAGTTTGACCAGCTCAAGCTTTACTTCTAAGAACATTATCTGAGCTTTCAAGTCCGGGCTTTCATGAATTAGACTTTGTAGAACATCTGAGTGCTCAATCATTACTTTTGTGTCCTCAGTGATCACCTTTTGTGTGTCCTTTAGAGTCTCCTCAATCTTGTAATCATCCTTAAAGAAGGCATCTTTGAATGTGATCTACTTAAGTTTACTTCTATCATGTCTCTGCCCGGTGTTACTGCCATGGTGTCCCTCAGTAGAACTGCCTGTAAATTTTGAGATGTCGCACTGATATAATTTTGTCTTTTTTCTTTGATATTTGACTACTGTTGTCTATAAAATAATTTAATTTCTTTACTAGTTGTGCCTTTTTGCTATATTTGTCAGTTGAATTATTTTATGACAGCTGGAAGAGCAGAGCAAGACAAATCCCTCCTCAACCACTCCATGCCATACTGGAAGTCCTGATACCCCCATCTTGTAATAAAACCATTGCCACTTTGTAAGGGTCTGCATTTTTTAAGTTTCTTGTCAAATTTCATAGCAAGCATCTAATCCCCCCCCCCCCTTTGCTCTTTCCCTTTAAAAGCCTTTGTTCATAAGTATTATCTTCCCTAAAAAAACAATTTCCGGAGCAATAAAAGGCTTTTAAATGTCCCATACAATGCCTTGATTAATAGGATTACCTATAGTAGTGGCCAAGAGCTCTGAAACAGAATCCTTAGCAATTCGAACAGACAGGCTATTTATCAATGAAGTAAGAAAAAGCAAATCATATATCAAAGACTCGTGGCATGTTTTGAAGCAACTTAATTTTGAGACTGATTGTTGGTTTATTTGTGTAGGCATCAAGCCTTTATAAACTGCACTGCCACAAGAAGAAGGTGTTGAAGCTATTAAGGACTTTCTTTAATGGACTGATTTTGAAAGCACATTATGTTATTATTGAAAGCACACAAATTATTTGTAAATTATTAGACATATAGTGTTCAGTAACAATTGCTTCAGGTTTAACAACAAAGTTTATCATCAAACATGGCTTAGCGATTGGGACTACAGTGGCTCACATTTTTATTAATATGATCTTGAATGCGTGGGAAAACCATTTATATCTACCGGAGTTCACATTGGTTGAATATGTTGGTGTACTTCAGCTATATTAATGTTTTGTTTTCTATAGAGCGTGAGGAAGAAAATAAACTGAATACATCAATTACATATTTAAATAAGTATTCATTTCAAGTTTTCTGAAGTAATTAACCCATATTTTGCTGAAATAGCGGTACATACTGCTTTTATTAGGATAAAATTCACCATTTTGAAAAGTTTGTATGCTCTAGTTATAAAGTAATAACTATAAAAATCTAGAATTTTCAAACATCATAATACTTAGGCATTACAATTACATTGTATGTTATAATGAGTTTTGGGTGGCAAATACATCTATTAATTTCAGTATTAATGGTATGGAAAATGTCTTTGTAAAGGATTTAAATCACAGAATAGTATGGAAAAAATGTTAATCATAACAATGGCAATGTTTGAGATAAAAAAAACTACTGTAACGTTTGTCTTACCATTTGTGGTTAACAGGAAACCACAGCAAAAATAAGCTATCTTTTATGCCTACTTTATCTGAACAAAGTACAATACCTAAGCTTTTGAATGAGTACCCGAATAGGCTTCTAAATGATGAGAGATTTCATGAGATAGTTGGCAAGGGAAATAGTTTGTATAGATTTGATCAGTCATTTCAAATAATGCCTTACTGGTTAATTGCACTGAATATTTTGGGCATATCATAGTTTAGGCATATTGAAAATATAATATTTGTAAAAGCTGCAATAGTCGCAGTCACTTGGTTTAATATAGAAATATGATGTATGATTCCTGCAAAAAAAAAAAACTAAAAAAAATTAAATAAGTAAGGTGAGACATGACATCCTTGCCTTGTTTCAGTCTTTACTTGAATGGGGAGAGAAATTAAATCACTGATAGATAAGACAGTTGATGGATTAGAATAAAGTGAGTGAACAACATGTATAAATTATTATGGAAAGTTAAATTTGTGGTGCTGCGGTAGCATTGTCGCCTCACAGTAAAACGTTGTCCTGTTCAGTTCTCAACTAGAGCGTCTTCTGTGTGGGGACATGCGTGAATGGGCGTACCTTCGTTAAAGGTTGTGCGTCAGAGCTGGCAACTCCGCACGTAAAACTCTACTGCCAATCATTAGCGGACCGGAGTTCCTAACCTGGAAAAGCCGAAAGACGCAACATTCTTAATAAAAAAAAAGATTACTATGTAAATGTTTTGACGCAGCTATAGTAAAAGCTAAACTAGACTGTGAATGAGAAATAAAATGCTGGTTATTAAAGGACTCTGATGTCAATGTGATCAATTTTTACACTGTTGAGTGTCTAACCCGGACACAGCATGCAGTCTCTGATCCAAGTTCTCATATCTAGAAGATACTGTGAACCACAGATGAACACCAAAAGAAACTGGTCCGCACAGCTCCCAAAAGGCACCATCTGGAATCTGTGCTGTTACCTACAACTCCATCCCTAAGTTTTGAGGCTGAAATACCCAGCATGTTTTTAGGAAAAACCCAACAGTGAAACAGTGAGAACATGCCAGCTCCACAAAAGCACTAGCTACATGTCAGGATCAAACCTTGTACCTTGTGCAAGGAAAGTGAAGACCTTTACTATTATGCCAGCATGGTATCTGCAACCCAGATAATTTAGACTTTGGTGATTACAGTGCCATGAATGGCTTCTATCAGCTTAGTAAAGGAGCTATAGGCAAATAAGCCTCTCCAGCATCATAGCCAAATGTCACACATCATTCGTGAAGCTGGAGAGCGACTTACTATAGGAACCAGCTATACTCCAATGGAACATAGAATGCCACTGGTACAGAAAACACCCAGCCATATTCCAATGGAATACAGAATACCTCTGGCACTGAGGGTACCCAGACATGCTCCAATGGAACACGGAATACCACTTGTACTGAGCACATCTGGCCATGTTTCAATAAACACAAAATGACACTGGTACAGAGAACATCCAGCCATACTCTAATGGAACACAGAATACCCCTGGTTACAGAATAACCAGCAATACATCAGTGGAAGATGGAACACCAGTGGTATAGAGTCACCAGCTCTATTCCGTTGAAACACATAACACCAATGGTGCAAGGGGCAATTGTAGCATTATATAAAATAAATGAATCTTTAGTAAGAAGATATTCCTTGTTGTGAGAGCTACTACTTCCCATTTTTTTTTTTTTAACTTGGTTAAGTGAACTGCTACATCTCAAGGCATGACCCAGGCCTAGATTACAAGGCAAGTGCAAATACAATATACATGGGGCAATTTACTGTCAGCACTCAATTTATATGTTTTTCATTCCATTATATGTTTTCAGAGCTGGGACTAAACTATCAGAAACCCCATACAACCCTTTGGACAACATGCAAATCTCCAGAAAGTGACTGGAGGTCAGGACTGAACCCTAGATCCTGAAACTATGAGGCAATGCTCTTACCGTTACCTAAGCAGCCATGCTGCTATTGGTTGCATTCATTAAAAACTGCACTGCACTGGACCACTGGTTAAGCAATCAAGAAAATCTGTGTAATGGAGCAGGGATTAATGCTTCTCAGTGTAGTGAATAATACCGTCTGGAAGTTGTTGAAGATGGTTAAGGCTGTGAGCTGTGGTTCAGGGTTTGATTCCCTCGGCCCTCATTTGCATACTATGAGACCTTTGGCAGGTTAGTTAACAAGACAATGTTTTGGAGCAACTAGGAATTTATACTAGGTTCCTTAATGGTTGCCTGGACTGCAAGCCTAGTAACTTCATATGAATACACAGAGCTAAACACAGACTCTGAGGGAAGGGGATAATTCTAAAGCATCTGTTATAAGGAATGGGACTCACACTGAAACTTCTATGATGTAGAAGATTTTTCATTTTGTTTTATTTTTAATTTATTTATTCTTTGTTGTCCAGGTTAATCCCACAGGTCAGAGTCATATTTTCAGTGGAGACCCAAGGCGGTATGCGTACTGACTAGTAGACATTGGGTCAGGGTATTGGGGGAACTTCCCTTGCTCTTTTCAGTAGGTGCCATAGTATATGAGACCTTGGTTTAATGTCTTATCCAAAGGACGGCACACTCAGGCATGCAGCACAGCCCTTATACTGCAGTGTAGTGCCAGTGTTGGAAAAATTAATCCAAGTGCCTGATATGGGAATAGAATCAACAGCTTACCAATCTTCTAGCATCAAAATCAAGCATGCTTCCTGTTAGGGCAAAGACACTGCTGTCAGTTCAGCCCCATGAATGATTTTTACCAAACAGCTTCAAGTATATGAAAAAGGTCTTTGCTAATGGCTGGGCAGCAAGGCCTGCACTGTGCTACCAGGACTGTTAATTCATTCAGGCTGTGGTGTTTGACACGGCCCTTGCTGGATCTAAGAAACAGACACACACAAAAGAATAGAAAGTAGTTAATTTTGTGTTTGTTACAGGAGCAATATTGGACTCACAAAAAGGGTAAGTCACAGTTAATCTAAACAAACTGTATGCAAATACTTCATTATAAATATACCATTTACAGACAAGATAGAACTGTTTGACTTGACTGCAGCAGATAGGTGAACTCAAAATACTGTATTAGGATGCAGCACAGAGAGATGTCTAATAAAACAATTAGGAATTTCATTTTTTTCCTGATGCAATCTCTTTAACTTATTGAGGGTGTCTTACTTAGATGAATAGATCTGCTAGCTTGATAGCTTGAAAAACATAAAATTAAGTGCATTCATAATTCATGGTGTGATTACTTCAAGTGCTGTACTTGTAAAACAATTCACACCTGCATGACTCACATGCACACAGGTGTCTGAGAGGTTTCATTTAAAGCCCACGAATCGTTCCTTCTTTTGTGTTTATATCTACTTAAGCTTATAGGGCTAGTATATTGTTTGGGATGGGAAATGTGCTTCTGGTTAGTGGCTTATTTATTAGTTTTGTTAATTAGCAATAGTTTATTTATAAACTGCACAAAATCTTTGAAAGGCAAAAATAATAAACAAAATACAGGACAGAGAATCCAAAGAACAAACTGGTGGGGCAACCAACCATAATTATCGACATCATTAACTGGGTGTGACACAGTATCATAAAAAGCCTGGGAGAGCCAATGTTTCCGAAGGAAGTGGGAGGCAGGCAGACATTAATGTGTTGTCTTCCCTTAGGAATGAGCTGGTATCTTTCTGAAAGTTATAAATGTAACTGCTTTAAAAAGAATGACTGAGTGCTCTTGACTGCCTGCCATATTTAGTAAAGATAAAAAATGAATGCAGTCTTAGACTCATGAATGAAGAAAAGATAGATTCTGTGTAGGCAAGTAACAGAGCATTTATGAAAGCAAGCATTCTTCTGACACACAATCCAAAGTATGTCGTGATTACCACTGCTAATAAATCAGGAAAGCAAATGAAGTTTTATTAATGGACACTGAAAAGAACATCCTATAATATAAACTGGCAATATAATTTTCCTTATTAGTAAGACCTGCTATAAAACCCGCATTTGTGAGTTTTTTGCGCTATTATACAGCTCAGCAAGCTCCTGCCTGGTGCCCGGCAGAGTTCTACAGCAGCAGACAAAAGAGAGACTTTGGAGTGGTTCAAGTATATTTTTCTGCATTTTCTTGCTGCCTTTACATAATTCCGCCTAAAATGCAGATTTTCTAGAGTTTCTGTGATTTAAAAAGCTTGTTTCAGCTACATATTATACTTATTTTACTGCCTGCACTTTAACAAAGTTGTTTTTGTGTTTAACTTAACTGTTTATCCTGTTGTAGCCATTTCTGTGCATTTAAAGTGTTTTTTTGATTGTATCTGCTTTGTTTTCTGAAAAAAAAACAAAAAATATACTTGTTTTCCTGCCTTTCTAAGCTAGTATAGTCCAGTTTTCAGGTTAGTGCTGAAGTCAGGGCTGTGTTACAAGTTTCTGTGTTTGCCCATACCTTACTTGGATAGAAGGAAGTTTCTCTGTTCACTGTGAGAGATGGAGCTTTGAGCAGCCTATCTGTCCCTGGAGGAGTGGTTTCAGCCCAGAAATTAGTAGTTTATTGGCCATTTTGGGCTAATTTCTATTTCTTTCATTTCCCTGCTATAAAACCCGCATCTGCGCGGTTTTGCACACCTGGCAGCACCATTTAGCTAGGGCATAACTATTCCCAGCTTCACACAGTCTACTCTTCAATTTTTCCCTTGGAACTAGACAAACTTTCAACTTAAGCACTCAAACCATTCACTTCTCATCCCGGCACTTGCTCAAAACTCATAGCACTAATAAACCTTAGCACTATACCCCCCTATACTGTACAGAAGGACAAGGCTCTCTATTCGACCTTATCAGCCAATCAGTAAATCAGTTCACTGGACCTATCCAGGCATGTCCAAAGTGCAGTTTCAGGTGTACTCTCCAGTCCAACTGGTGAATCTGGGCATTTTGAGGCAATGTTACAATTGCCTCATGTACACAGACAACCCTCTCCTCCTTCCACCAAACACTAATACATGCGAGATATGCAATTATACAGCCAAAATGGAGGCTAAGCTCTCTCAACCCAAGACTGGACCAGACAATCAAGAGGAGAAGGGAAATACTTGCATCATACCACCAGTCTCACATAGACCTATGAAACCAGCACCGGCAAAAAACACACATAAATACACAAAAACATATTCGGAGGCTCCAAATAAAATTCTGCAAAAGGAACAGGGACTTCCAAAGCAGACATCCAAGCAACCTCCACCCCCCAACACAAACCATGAAACACATACTTCACAAAACCAGTGTGCCACACAATCACAGCCCTTAAGGCAAAATAACATACCCAACACACTAGTAATAGGTGACTCTATAGTCAGGCACACTGACGTCCCACTTACTAGGCTGAACAGGGAGAAGATTACTGTTAGCTGCCTGTCGGGTGCCAGGATCCACCACATAACACAAGCAATCAGGTCATTCCAGAACAAGTACAAATATGACTCTCATTGTCCATGTTGGTGTGAATGATCTGAGCCATACCTCCCTGGACTACATGAAAAGAGACATGGAGGAGCTCTCTGATCACATAACCCAGGCTGGTATGACCGTGACCCTGAGTAGCATCCTGCCCTCACCAAGAATGATACCATGGTATGGAAAAAAAATTATCAAATTCAACAATTGGCAAAACTGCTGATGTCATTCAAAGGGGATCCAGTGTCTGTCAGCCTGGGATGACATGCTCGACAGGCCATGCTGCTTTGCTAGAGACGGCTTGCACCTGTCACCCTTAGGCTTTCAAATACTGGCCAAGGCTCTTGCCAGCCCCATAATGCCTTTTTTTAGGCAAAGATCAAAAGACAAACCCACAACTGTAAATAGCACAAGTAACAAAAAACTGAGGGTAATGCTACTCAATGCCAGAAGTCTAAACCTCAAAATGCACGCACTCGAGGCACTCCTCAGTATGGAGAAAATCGATATATGTGCAGTAACAGAAACCTGGTTTAAGGCTCCAGGGAGCACCCCAGCACTACCAGGCTACAACTCATACCATACATTTCAGCCACAAAACCCGGACCGAAATACAAAAGGCGGGGGAGTATCCATATTCATCAAGGGTACCCACACTTCCAGGTTAGTGGCACAGCATGATGCTTCAGAGATCATTCACGTGCAACTAACAACTGGTAAAACTGCTATTCACTTGCTACAGATCACCCAACATGTCCCAGGACCCCCACTCTGCATTCCTGGAAACACTGAGAAACATAAAGGTCCTATCAAACACCCTGATATTGGGTGATTTCAATTACCCAAACATTAACTGAGAGACTACTCAAGTACAAACTCCCTTTCCCAACATTTCCTAGAATCTATAAACTCAAATATCCTGGATCAACTGGTCAACACCCCCCACCAGAGGTGACAACGTATTGAACTTGGTCATCACCAACATGGGCGACCGGTGTTCCATACCAGACGTCAACCCCTCGTTGGTTAGATCTAACCATAAACTAATCACTCTGGATATCCACATTCCGCCACCACCCCCAGTCAAAGAAACCACCATGAAAAACTTTTCAAAAGCAAACTTCACATTACTTAAGACCGAGGTGGGAACTTTCAAAGCCCCCATGCTAAAGGATAACACTGTCCAAGTTGCAAAATCCTTTACTAATCCACTCTATGGGCACCTACAAGAATGCATGGATCATGCTATCCCAAATAAAATCAAGACTCACTCCTCCAAGAAAAGGAAACCAGTCTGGTGTACCCCTGCCATAAACAAGCTATACAATAGAAGGAGGAAACTAGCACAGAAAAGAGTAAAATCTCAAGAAGGGAAGACATCCCTGATCAGTATCAACAAGAAACTACGTTCCCTTATAAAATCATCCAAGGCTAGCTTCGAAATAAAAATTGCCATGGACTCCAAAGATAACCACAAGGCATTCTTTAGCTATATCAAGAATCTAAGTGGCAATTCTGAGATGTGCTTGGAGTTAGTGCAGAATGGCACAAAATACACTGAACCGACCGATATAGCCAACATCCTGGCAGACAGGTTCAGTGCAAACTTCACCCCCGCTCTCACCCCCAAAAGGGCCCATAACTATACCAGATGAATGTAGTGCCCCTGAAATCACAGACACTCAGGTTAAAACAACCCTCTTCAAAGCAAAAAACACAGCATCAATGGGACCAGACGATTCCCAGGCTGCGTCCTACACAAGCTCAAAGATGAACTAACCCCTAACCTAAACACACTGTTTAAACTCATAGTCATCCCCTTTGGAAAAAACAAAGTACCCACAAACTATCATAAAGGTGGTAGCCCCATAAATACAGAAGATGTAATAAGGGATCTAGGGACCCAAGTAGATAGTAACCTCTCCTTTGATAATCGCATTGCCAAAGTGGTTAGAAAATCCTTCTAGGTGGCCCACCTAATCACAAAAGGGTTTGCATCCTGATTGAAAGAGGTCATTGGGCCCCTCTACGCATCACTCATCAGACCCATCATAGAGTACAATGCCCCATTTGGGATGTACCTTACAAGACACCTGCAACAACTGGAAAGACCACAGAAGTACCTCACCAAGAGGATCACTGGCCTCAAGCAGATGCCCTATGCAGCTCGACTGAAGAAACTCCAGCTGTACTCGGTTACATATTGCCCACTCAGAGGTGATCTCTGCCTGACATACAAGGCCATGTCCAACCCAGAATTGATGGACATGTCCCACCTAAAGAAAACCATATCCCCTCGAGCCACATGCTCCAGGGATCTAAACCTCACCACAACAATAAATAGGATGTGCTGGAGGGATAGATTCCTGTCCCACAGACTTCCCATGCTCTGGAACAAGATTCCAATCTACATTAGGCAGAGCTCCTCACTAACCCTCCAAGAGAAACCTTGACAAGTGGATGGAAAACAGAAAGTTTACCCCTGGGATCACTTCAATGGCTCTGCTGGACAGAGGCACAGGGAACTAATGTAAGGGGGCTGCGAAAGCCAACACATTCCGACTAGGCTTATAAATGCCTTTGGGCAGATAGCCTAGTATCTATCTATGAACCTATGATCCTATCAGATGGATCAGAATTGCATAGTTATACCAAATTCCATTAATTATCATCATGTCAAAATGCCCTGGCCCTTTTCAAGTACAGTAGTTAGTAGGTAAAACTAGCATTAGTCCATATAACTCCTTTGTCTTGTTATTCTGTATATCTCCGTCCTGTAATTCTTCCATATAACTCCCATCTGTTGTCTACTCTTTGCAATGCTCCCTATTTAGGGAAAACATCTATAGTATTCACTTAAGATTACTCAAAAACACTAAAATCATAAGCCAGTATAGTAATGAAATTGTTGCATATAAAGAAAAAATATACAATTCTCTTACCATCTGTCACTATCTATATATGTTTATCTATCAGGCTTGCTATCTATAGACACACACACACACACACACACACACACACACACACACACACACACACACACACACACACAAAAATGAATAAAAAAAACAACGCTATCTTCTTATTGCATGACCTAACACACATTTTGGGACTGACCTCTATCACTCTGCCTTCTAAACTACCTGTCCTGGTCAGGGTCACAATGCTAGCAAAGTGAGCAGGGCAGGACAGACATTTCTGTCCACAACGATAGACCAATCTGAGTTCTCAGGCACTGATACGGAAGTTGAGTGAAACAAAATCTCTCCAGCATGACCTGAATCTGCCTCAGACTCTGCTTCTTGTGGGCCTTACTAGTTAGATCAGCAACAGGAAGTGCTCAGTCAGCATTCTCACAAGGTGCTTGAATGGGTTTATATCACATAATCGAACTTCCAAAATATCGAACACCATAAGCTCGAACTTGGAAGTTCGAAATGTGATAACATCGAACGCTCAGAACAGCGAATTTTTTCCCAGGGAAAAAATTTGCTGTTCCAAGAAACACACACACAGCACAAGTACACCAAAATAAATAATCCACACACATACACTTTACAAAACCCTACTTCTAACCCTACACTAAACCATACATACAGCACTACCTATCCACTTACCTTAACCCGCTCCCTAACCCTAAGGTCCGTAACTATCACACACTTGCACTAAGGAGCTATACCTAAACAAACTAAATAATACACACATACACTTTACAAAACCCTACCTGTAACCCTACACTAAACCATAAATACAGTACTACCTATCCACTTACCTTAGCCAGCTCCCTAACCCTAAGGTCCGGAACTATCGCACCACAGTGGAGGAAATAGCGAAGCCACAGAACGGCCCACAGGCAAGATTTCGATGTTCCACGGCTTCACTATTTTCCGCTTTCGATGTAGTGGTTTCGATATTGTAGTATTTGAAGGTTTGAGACTTCAATGTTACAATATAAACCCACTTAAACTGTTTCACATGACACCTCTCAACACCTTAAAGCTGTGGAGATACCCTGAGATCTCCAAAGAATGCCATATGGTCCTCAGTCTATCACATAGGGTGAGCTTAGCTGCACTTTGAAGAAAGGTAACTTCTTCCATTTGCATCCATCATCTAGTCCTTTCTGTCACTACCAAAACTCATGACAAGCAGTGAGGATCTGGATGTAGAATGGTCAGCAAACTGAGAGCTTTGCTGTATGAGTCAGCTCTCGCTTCTTCACCACACTCTGGTACAACATCTGCAATACTACCACCACTGCAACAGTCTGTTGGTCATCTACCCAGACAATCTGCCTTCAAACCCCTCCATCTGGGGTATTTGATCTTCTCACCTGTAAATGGCCGTCTGTTCTTTTCTGGAAGAGAAACATGCCCTGCAAATTGGAGGTGATGATCGTCACTCCAGCCAGCTCTCTCAGAAAATGACTCCAGTGCATTTTGGAGATCACAAGCACTTCAGGCTAATGAGATACACCATGAGCAAACAAGAAAGACACCACTCCACACCGATTACTGTCCACACTGGTTACTGTCCACACTGGCAACCTCCAAACTGTATACTCACCACACCTTGGCTGTACTTTGATACACTGCCATCTGTATCACAAACAAGAGGGGAGACAACACATACCCTTGAAAGAGTCGTTCAACCCCTTGAAAGTATCTGACTTACTACCAAGAATGTGGACAAATAACTTTCAGTCCTCATATATTTGATTAAATGGCATGTAACGATGCCTGTAGCACTCTATGCTGTTGTAGAACTCCCACCAAAACGTTCTCAGTTAAACGGTTATATGCCCTTTCCAAGCTTACAAAATGCATAAAAACAGTAAAATGGCAAACTCCTGTGTCCCCTCCAGTATCTGCACAAGAAGAAGCCAACAAAGTGTGCCACAAGTGACAGGCACCAGCATTGCTCCGCTTGAATCAAAGGCTCCGCTGCTGGATGAAGTCTCGTTTTCCAACACACTATGTTTTTCAAGGGAGAATAAAGAGTGTGTGCCTTCTAGCATTCAAACACACATTCCTAGCCCTTTTTTAAAACTAGGGAACACTACACAGTTGGCAAGTGTGTGCATGACACCCTAGCAATTCATAGTGCTTTCAGCATTTTTCTGGCAGATCACATCTATACATGCGACCCTACCTCAACAGCACTGCTTGTTGGTGACAGTAGAGCTGTCTACTGAAATGCATCTATTCTACCATCCTCTTCTGGAAGTACCTCCAGAGAATGACATGTTCACCAGATTGCAGAGTTTTTCACTCAGCCATTATCCCCCTTTGCTGAGAATAGCCTGGATGAAACCCTGCCTCCTTATATTCAGTCAATAGATGTTTGGCAACCAAAAGTCGTTCTCCATGACCTTGCCAGACTCTTCCCACAAACAGGCTTTTTACATTGACAATTATCTCAGCTGCTGGTTTCCTAATTTGTTATCTTTCAGTTTAATCTGGAAATTTCCCTTCTCATCAGTGGTGTCCAGCAGGAGATCCTATTATTACTGACCTCATTCCACAGAAAAGCATCTAAGTGTTTCCAGGACATTGGCCTGACATGTCTGGGTTTCTTGCATCTGTCTGATCATGTGATGCAACTTAGTACTAAATGAGAATCACCTGACAGGTCCGTACGTCTCTTAACTCCAAACTGAGTGAAAATGGCATCACCTGACAGGTCCGTACGTCTCTTAACTCCAAACTGAGTGAAAATGGCATCACCTGACAGGTCCGTACGTCTCTTAACTCCAAACTGAGTGAAAATGGCATCACCTGACAGGTCCGTACATCTCTTAACTCCAAACTGAGTGAAAATGGCATCACCTGACAGGTCCGTACGTCTCTTAACTCCAAACTGAGTGAAAATGGCATCACCTGACAGGTCCGTACGTCTCTTAACTCCAAACTGAGTGAAAATGGCATCACCTGACAGGTCCGTACATCACTTAACTCAAACTGAGTGAAAATGGCATCACCTGACAGGTCCGTACGTCTCTTAACTCCAAACTGAGTGAAAATGGCATCACCTGACAGGTCCGTACGTCTCTTAACTCCAAACTGAGTGAAAATGGCATCACCTGACAGGTCCGTACGTCTCTTAACTCCAAACTGAGTGAAAATGGCATCACCTGACAGGTCAGTACATCTCTTAACTCCAAACTGAGTGAAAATGGCATCACCTGACAGGTCCGTACGTCTCTTAACTCCAAACTGAGTGAAAATGGCATCACCTGACAGGTCCGTACGTCTCTCAACTCCAAACTGAGTGAAAATGGCATCACCTGACAGGTCCGTACGTCTCTTAACTCCAAACTGAGTGAAAATGGCATCACCTGACAGGTCCGTACGTCTCTTAACTCCAAACTGAGTGAAAATGGCATCACCTGACAGGTCAGTACATCTCAACTCCAAACTGAGTGAAAATGGCATCACCTGACAGGTCCGTACGTCTCTTAACTCCAAACTGAGTGAAAATGGCATCACCTGACAGGTCCGTACGTCTCTTAACTCCAAACTGAGTGAAAATGGCATCACCTGACAGGTCCGTACGTCTCAACTCCAAACTGAGTGAAAATGGCATCACCTGACAGGTCCGTACATCTCTTAACTCCAAACTGAGTGAAAATGGCATCACCTGACAGGTCCGTACGTCTCTTAACTCCAAACTGAGTGAAAATGGCATCACCTGACAGGTCTGTACGTCTCTTAACTCCAAACTGAGTGAAAATGGCATCACCTGACAGGTCCGTACGTCTCTTAACTCCAAACTGAGTGAAAATGGCATCACCTGACAGGTCCGTACATCTCTTAACTCCAAACTGAGTGAAAATGGCATCACCTGACAGGTCCGTACGTCTCTTAACTCCAAACTGAGTGAAAATGGCATCACCTGACAGGTCCGTACATCTCTTAACTCCAAACTGAGTGAAAATGGCATCACCTGACAGGTCCGTACATCTCTTATCTCCAAACTGAGTGAAAATGGCATCACCTGACAGGTCCGTACGTCTCTTAACTCCAAACTGAGTGAAAATGGCATCACCTGACAGGTCCGTACATCTCTTAACTCCAAACTGAGTGAAAATGGCATCACCTGACAGGTCCGTACGTCTCTTATCTCCAAACTGAGTGAAAATGGCATCACCTGACAGGTCAGTACGTCTCTTAACTCCAAACTGAGTGAAAATGGCATCACCTGACAGGTCCGTACATCTCTTAACTCCAAACTGAGTGAAAATGGCATCACCTGACAGGTCCGTACGTCTCTTAATTCCAAACTGAGTGAAAATGGCATCACCTGACAGGTCCGTACATCTCTTAACTCTGAACTGAGTGAAAATGGCATCACCTGACAGGTCCGTACGTCTCTTAACTCCAAACTGAGTGAAAATGGCATCACCTGACAGGTCCGTACGTCTCTTAACTCCAAACTGAGTGAAAATGGCATCACCTGACAGTTCCGTAAATCTCTTAACTCCAAACTGAGTGAAAATGGCATCACCTGACAGGTCCGTACGTCTCTTAACTCCAAACTGAGTGAAAATGGCATCACCTGACAGGTCCGTACGTCTCTTAACTCCAAACTGAGTGAAAATGGCATCACCTGACAGGTCCGTACATCTCTTAACTCTGAACTGAGTGAAAATGGCATCACCTGACAGGTCCGTACGTCTCTTAACTCCAAACTGAGTGAAAATGGCATCACCTGACAGGTCCGTACGTCTCTTAACTCCAAACCGAGTGAAAATGGCATCACCTGACAGGTCTGTACGTCTCTTAACTCCAAACTGAGTGAAAATGGCATCACCTGACAGTTCCGTACGTCTCTTAACTCCAAACTGAGTGAAAATGGCATCACCTGACAGTTCCGTACGTCTCTTATCTCCAAACTGAGTGAAAATGGCATCACCTGACAGGTCCGTACGTCTCTTAACTCCAAACTGAGTGAAAATGGCATCACCTGACAGGTCCGTACATCTCAACTCCAAACTGAGTGAAAATGGCATCACCTGACAGGTCCGTACGTCTCTTAACTCCAAACTGAGTGAAAATGGCATCACCTGACAGGTCCGTACGTCTCTTAACTCCAAACTGAGTGAAAATGGCATCACCTGACAGGTCCGTACATCTCTTAACTCCAAACTGAGTGAAAATGGCATCACCTGACAGGTCCGTACGTCTCATAACTCCAAACTGAGTGAAAATGGCATCACCTGACAGGTCCGTACGTCTCTTAACTCCAAACTGAGTGAAAATGGCATCACCTGACAGTTCCGTACGTCTCTTAACTCCAAACTGAGTGAAAATGGCATCACCTGACAGGTCCGTACGTCTCTTAACTCCAAACTGAGTGAAAATGGCATCACCTGACAGGTCCGTACGTCTCTTAACTCCAAACTGAGTGAAAATGGCATCACCTGACAGGTCCGTACGTCTCTTAACTCCAAACTGAGTGAAAATGGCATCACCTGACAGGTCCGTACGTCTCTTAACTCCAAACTGAGTGAAAATGGCATCACCTGACAGGTCCGTACATCTCAACTCCAAACTGAGTGAAAATGGCATCACCTGACAGGTCCGTACGTCTCTTAACTCCAAACTGAGTGAAAATGGCATCACCTGACAGGTCAGTACGTCTCTTAACTCCAAACTGAGTGAAAATGGCATCACCTGACAGG
>NC_056741.1:79834913-79867413 GCF_019279795.1 Protopterus annectens
TAATAACGATCACTGTCAGCTCTATCACTTCTTCATTCAACAAAGGGAATAATGCTTATAGCCAAAAGGAATTGTCCTACTACTATGCAATTAACCTTAAACATGACTATGCAAACAGCTGTCACAGTACACATTGACTATATGCTCATGTATCTACTGCATTGTCAAATACTGACTACAATACACAACAACTCATACAATTTAGAAAACATATGCAGAGTTTGTAAAACCATTACAGCAAGATGCTTTTCCATTTTAGTGAAATCTAATATATTACTCCTTGTAGATGTCACGGTTCAATTAACAATTAATACTTACGGCAATATGTATTCACATGATACTGCTCATAATGAGCTGTACAAACATTATATGTTATAACTTTTGCTAATATACTGTTATTTACATTACACATTTAAACTACCTACTCACATATCAGTTTTACTCACCCTTCCACACTCAGAAAGTAATCTCCTTAGTTCTTCAGGTTATGCATAAGCTTTACGGAAATAAATCCACCTGTTTCGCAGTCTAATCAATTTAAATAACAGTCTTCACTACCAGCAGCGCTATTATCATGTCATCTTGTAGTTCCGCCCTTTTCTCCGTTTCATTTACTGCGACTAGCAGATCTTCATTGCAGATTCATTTTCATCATCAGTGGACGTCGCATTCATTTGTGCGCCGTTCAATAGTTTGAAATAAGGTCCTCGGTGGATTTATGGATCCGATCTTTTTTAGATGCAGAGTTTTCCCTTTTCGACATTATGACTGACGGAGGACTGGGAGGTATGTGAATGTTGATTTTATGATAGTAAACCATATATATATATATATATATATATATATATATATATATATATATATATAATATGTATATATGGTTCCCTATCAGAAGCCTGAAACAGTATAAGCTTGAAAATCAAAATCCTGAAACCAAAAGCCTGAAAATTCAAAATCCCGAAAACCCAAAATCCTGAAACTCAAAATCCTGAAAACACAAAATGGACATACTGATGTCATTGTGGCTTCGCTATTGTTAGCCCTGTGGTGTTAGGTCATGCGTTGGGTTCAGGTGAGTGTGCAGTTGGTTTTATGTTAGGGTTAGGGGTGGTTTAAGTGAGTTAGGGTTAGGGCGCAGGTTAGGCATGTATGCAATAGTGACAAATATTGGGGTTGGGGTGGTTTAAGTGAGTTAGGGTTAGGGCGCGGGTCAGGTGAGTGTGCGATATTGACGGACCTTAGGGTTAGGGTTAGGGTCAGGGTCAGTTGGTAGATATTAGTGTCTTTATAGTGACATATTAGCATTATTTGTGTTTTCAGGATTTTGAATTTCAGGATTTTGGGTTTTCGGGATTTTGAATTTTCAGGCTTTTGGTTTCAGGATTTTGATTTTCAAGCTTATAGTGTTTCAGGCTTCTGATAGGGAACCGTATATATACATATACATGCATAGATGTATATATACATGCATGTATGTACATAAATACACACACACACACACACACACACACACACACACACACACACACACACACACACACACACACACACACACACACACACACACACACACACACACACACACACACACACACACACACACACACACACACATGCACTATTTTTGATGGAAGAAAATGCGGAAAGCTTAAATATCTGTCAGTTATTTTTGTTGCTGGTTTTCATATTTAGTATTCTGCTCCCCAATATGATGTAATCTCTCCCAGGATTGTATACATACAACCAGAATCAGAAAGGTACACACCTGTGTACACCACTTTAACTTTTTGATATTCAGCAAGTACCCTTACATGTTACTGCATGGTCCTCTAACATAAAGAAATGCAAAACTACGAAGGGTTGGCTCCATGTGTGTACTAAAAGCTAATGAGGTATTCTAGGAGGAGAAGAATATGCTAATTAACACATGCCCTCTCCCCGGTACTGCCTCCAGCGATGAACTTACATGGTGAAGAGACTGAAGAACGCACTTAGTTGTACAGATCAGCATGGCCATCCCCACCACTTTGGGGAAATGAACATAACTGTGGATAGGGGGAGGGGAACCACTATAGACTAAGCCATAATTTTAATGCGCTATAACAGCACCAACATCAAAATGGGACTCATCTCTAAAGTGCTGCACCAGCACCCGTGTCACTACCAGAACCAGTAGACTTTCAAGGATAAAAGTGAAGCGCTTTAACTACACATAACTCGTAGGGGGTGATCAGAAGGGGGGGCAACCAGATACCCAGGATTATTCTGCAAAGTGCCATACCTCCACCACCATTAGTACAAGGATCGGGGTGGGGTGATACACGCCTTACAGTGCCATACCTGCACCGACATCACTATGAAGAGCAGGGGGTGGGGTGATACACACCCTACAGTGCAGTACTTGTAGCAACATCATTATGGGGAGCTGGAGGAGGGGTGATACAGATCCTACAGTGCCATACCTGTACCAACATTACTAGGGGAAACATTAGGTGGGATGGTGTGCTACAGATACTACAGTATTGTACCAGCACCAGTATTACTACAGGGTGCAGGGGGTGGGGTGATACACACCCTACAGTGCAGTACCTGTAGCAACATCATTATGGGGAGCTGGAGGAGGGGTGATACAGATCCTACAGTGCCATACCTGTACCAACATTACTAGGGGAAACATTAGGTGGGACGGTGTGCTACAGATACTACAGTATTGTACCAGCACCAGTATTACTACAGGGTGCAGGGGGTGGGGTGATACACACCCTACAGTGCAGTACCTGTAGCAACATCATTATGGGGAGCTGGAGGAGGGGTGATACAGATCCTACAGTGCCATACCTGTACCAACATTACTAGGGGAAACATTAGGTGGGACGGTGTGCTACAGATACTACAGTATTGTACCAGCACCAGTATTACTACAGGGTGCAGGGGGTGGGGTGATACACACCCTACAGTGCAGTACCTGTAGCAACATCATTATGGGGAGCTGGAGGAGGGGTGATACAGATCCTACAGTGCCATACCTGTACCAACATTACTAGGGGAAACATTAGGTGGGACGGTGTGCTACAGATACTACAGTATTGTACCAGCACCAGTATTACTACAGGGTGCAGGGGGTGGGGTGATACACACCCTACAGTGCAGTACCTGTAGCAACATCATTATGGGGAGCTGGAGGAGGGGTGATACAGATCCTACAGTGCCATACCTGTACCAACATTACTAGGGGAAACATTAGGTGGGACAGTGTGCTACAGATACTACAGTCTTGTACCAGCACCAGTATTACTACAGGGTGCAGGGGGTGGGGTGATACACACCCTACAGTGCAGTACCTGTAGCAACATCATTATGGGGAGCTGGAGGAGGGGTGATACAGATCCTACAGTGCCATACCTGTACCAACATTACTAGGGGAAACATTAGGTGGGACGGTGTGCTACAGATACTACAGTATTGTACCAGCACCAGTATTACTACAGGGTGCAGGGGGTGGGGTGATACACAGCTTAATGTGCTGTACCTGCACCAACATTTCTATGGGGAGCAGGGGGTGGGGTGATACACACTCTACAGTGCCACACCTGTACCTACATTACAACAGGGAGCAGAGGGTGGGGTGGGGTGTGCTATACTGACATCAGTATTTCTATGGGGACTGAGGGGCTGGGGAATATAGCGCTCACTTTAAAAGTGTCATAATGGCATGGTCATCAAAATGAGGATCAGGGGTCGGGGGAACCAATGTATAACAGGGAGAAATGTCCGAAGTGCCACCCACATTATCATAGGTTCATAGAATAGTACTAGGCTAACTGCCCTTGTGGGCCATTTTAATCCTAGGCAATTACTGCATGTGCAATTACACCTTGTGTTTGTAAGGTAAACACCTTAACCATTATCCCAACCTCCAACCCCAGATGGGATTTGAACCCACAGTGTCTGGCTTAGGAGGCTGATGCCTTAACCATTAGGGCACTGGGGATTACAACAAGGATCAGGGGGCTGGGAGGATACATTAGACCCCAGGAAATGCATTAAGTACATAGATGATGCCAACATTACAATAAGGATGGGTACATAAAACACTAGGGAATGCATTGTGTCATGGTAGCACAACTCTTTCAGCAGGGTTGGGGGATACACTAGACAGTGGGGCCTAATACATACATGTTTTAAAAGCACTAATGTTTTACAGGGGTGGGGATAACCATGGATGAGTAGGGACAGGTACAGGGACTGTGGTGTGTGTGTGTGTGTGTGTGTGTGTGTGTGTGTGTGTGTGTGTGTGTGTGTGTGTGTGTGTGTGTGTGTGTGTGTGTGTGTGTGTGTGTGTGTGTGTGTGTGTGTGTGTGTGTGTGTGTGTGTGTGTGTGAGTGTGTGTGTGTGTGTGTGTGTGTGTGTGTGTGTGTGTGTGTGTGTGTGTGTCTGTGTGTGTGTGTGTATATGCATTTTTGCATGCATTTATGTGTGTGTCCATGTTTGTGTATGTGTGTACGTGAGAAAGTGATGTGGGGAATCCACTGCCTACACAAGCATCAAGTTAATACCACGAAGTGCAGCTCAGCCATGATCTGCATGTGACATTAGTAAATGCGATTCAGAAAACATGCAAATTAACTGATGATGAGGTCTTACCTCACTGAGGCTAGCACGTTCCTGAATCGCATATGGGTACACCGCACTGGAAGGGTCTTACTAGTGCAAGGCATAGCACCCTTTACTGAATTCCTGGAATAGACTTTTAAGTGGAACTAGTCACATCTTAATGGCCAATAAGAAACATACTATAATAGCAGCACTATGATTTTTCTGTTTAAGGAATCCTTGTAAATGTTTAACTTGTTTAGGTGAATTGCTTAAAGTCCATAAAACACTACATTGTTTTTAATAAATGGGGCAGATCAGAAGATACAAAGCAGAGCAGTAATCACCCACGAGTGACTAGACAAGCCCTTTACAAGCAGATGCTCTACATAATATGAATTTCCTGACTTTTCTAGATACACTAGATAAGTTGCTGTCTACCATTACCCCTAGTTCTTTAATAATAGAGTATTTTTATGATCTAATTATTTGTTTTACAATCATAATTTGTCTTTTTTTGCCAACTAACATGCAACTACATTTATTAACATTAAAGGGGAGATCATATTTGATTATTCACAACTCATTTCTCACTTTTATAACTGAAAAGTTTTAAAAGACGTGACCAGAGTACGGAGTGTTATGGGACACCAGTGGTAAGCCTTGTCCTGTTGAGATAAACCAGTAACAGTGATCCCCCACACAACCATGACTAGCTGTGTCTCATTTCTTAACTACTGTGTTATCCCCTGCAATGAATTAAACATGAATTGACATTTAATGTATTTTATTTGTGATGCATTCCCTTAGGTGTGACAGAGATGAATACCTTAGTAGGGTCCCAGTAAGAACTACACAATGTCATTCCTGCGTCAAGCATTGCTACTTCCCCTGTGAACCAGGCCATAAACCAGCCTTAACAAACCTATATTTTTTTAAAATCTAACACACCTTCCCTGCTAATTTCAAATAGGATCTGTTATGTCTTTCGGCATGATTTTACATAGAGTACTGCTCAACTTGTTTGGGCCTAATGGGACTTTTCACTGGTGAACCAGTTGCAGTACAAGTCAAGGACATCTGCAGATGCTAACATTTCATTTAACATAATCAGTAGGTCAGTGAAGCTTTGCTTGCATCTGTATATGAAACCACCATGTATGTTGTTGAATCTGATGGAACTTGACATTGTAATTTTACTTTTGACTGCAGTTACCAGGCTCACGTTCTACTTCTCACATGTAAAGTCGAAGAGGTAGCACTAGTGGTCAAGTTCGACATGTCCAGTTGGACTACCTGATCGGTGCTTTTATACAGAGACTACTGATGGTGCAGTTTCCCAGCATGCTCCAGCAGCGATTTCAGCTTTTAATAAGTCTCTTTTCTCAGCAGCTATACAACAAAGGAGTTGATGTACAGGAAAAAAGAAAAAAACATAACAAAACTTTTTGCTAAAAGTCACATAAAACTGAACATTGGCTCAAATGCTTTCTTCCATCAAAACTGTGTATCAGATAGACAAAGATAAGGCAGTTATCACGTCTGTAGTTGTGTAGTGAAACTTCCTTTGCTTGCATTATACTCAATTTCCTTTTTTACTGTGAAGTTTCTGCTGTGTCAGTCTAATTTTCAGTAACAGATGTTAAATTATTAAGCCCCTATCATGAACAATTACTAATATATATTTTGTTGCTTTTCTTAATGATGTTGTTGTCATTAAAGTTTCAAATTAATGTGGGCATTTTCCCGAATATCTGTAACAAGGAAAACCTCTAAATAGTGCATATCTAAAAATGGTGCCACAGACTCAGTGGTGGACCACACGCTGAAATTACAATTTCTTTTACTCCTAGTGACAAGAAGGTGGCAATAGTAACATAACTGACTGATAAATGCTTATAATCTGCGCAAAGTTATCTCCTTTCACTAGGAAATTCATATCGGTGCATGTGCTGGAAACATGATAAGTAAAAAGTATGTTTCACTTCAGATAAGCTGCTGTCTGTTGCAGTTGCAGGGACCTTCATGGCTGAACTTGCAACACTTTCAATGTGTTGAGTAATTTTTCAACCTTTGACTAAACAACTTAAAAAAAGCCTTCACGCTTTGCAAGTTAATTACTATTGAAACAAAAAGTTGATTAACACTTCTGTCGCATTTTATTTAGCTGTGAATTGTACTTCCCTTATATATTCCACTTCCATTTTGGGCAGCGTTTTAAATAGTTTTTATTGAAATCTGTTCTTGAAAAAGAAGAAAACCTTAAAAAAGTATAGCATATCTCATAGCTTGTCAACATTGTTTCAGTTTTATTACTACATTTGTTGCACTTGACTGCATTTCACACCAACTGCTGCTTTTACTTAAGAAAAGACCTGCTCTGCTGTTTTATTCTGTTGCTATATTTAATTTATGAAAAAATGCATCATTTTTTGCTCTGTTGCCTACTTAATTTAAGAAAAAAAGTACTCTGCTTTAATTTTGTTGTTCTGCTGCACTACTGTTGTCCATATTATAGATTGGATTCAGACCGGCTGAGTACAGTTCTGTTTGAGGATCGAACACTAAAAATCAGGACATCTTCTGTCAGAGATCCCTACCCGTACCCTTGTGACAGGAGTACACCGTAGGACTATCTGATTGACGGTTACTAGTTCAAGGCTCAGTTTGAATTATTTCATTGGTTCACAGCTGAGGTTTTTCACTGGTTTCTTTCTATTTTCTGCTTTGCTCTTGTTTGTGCACAGCACACCTTTCAACACTGCTAAGCAGAGGGGGTAACTCTTTGCAGTTATAGATGCAAAAGCACCAATAGACGTATTTTCCCTTAGAAGTGACTGCTATCTAGCAGAGCAGTTCTTAAACAGCTGTCAGCTATTCAGTGAACAACCCAGCAGCAATTTTATCTCTTACCTATCATCATCAGACTCTATAGATCCCCTTTTGTAGACCTCCTACTGTACATCCTATAAGTTAGTCACCCTAAAATAGCTCCCTGTCTGATTCTCCCATATTTTTCTCATCTGCTGGGATACCAGGTTCAAAGCTTGCATTGTGAGCTGTCAGTTTCCCTCTGTTTCTGCTGCTAGTCTGGTGGATGTGCTTTTTTTTTTGAGGCAGTGTAGTAACTGCCTCGTGTACACTGACAGCCCCTCACTCCTAAATCACTCAAGTACAATTTGCGAGAGATGCTCCTACAATAAGAATCTGGAATCACTGCTCTCTCATGCCCAGAACAGCAACACTAAGCAGGTTGTCAACTGACACACCGTGACTCCTATTTGTAATATGCACCCAACGCATAAACCTTCATATGCAGAAGTACTTTCCAGAAACCTATCTAAACCAGAGACCTCCAAAATACAAACATGCTACTCCTAACCCAACATCCAAAGCACTCAATACACATAAAACACAGACCTCTGTGTCTCACCAAATAAGCCCTTAAGCCAATGTGCAGCTATTCCAAATGTTTTAGTTATAGGTGACCAGGGTTGGGAAGTTGGCATAATGGTTAAGGTGTTTACCTTATTAACACAAGGTGCAGGGTTTGATTCTTATATGGGATAACTGGCTAGGCTTAAAATAGTCAACAAGGGCAGTTAGCCTAGTATTAACCTATGAACCTATCAACTCTATAGTGGGATACACAGGTGCCCCACTCACCAGCTTAAAGAAGGATAAGGTTGCTCTCAGCTGTCTGTCTGGTGCAAGGGTTCATTAGATCACACATGCACTCAAGTTTTTTTAACAACAAGTACAGTTATGACTCTATCATAGTTCATGTTGGTGCAAATTACTTGAGACATACCTCTCTGGACTATATGAAGAAAGACAGGATTGAGCTCTCTGAATGTGTCCCAGGCAGGTGTGCCTGTAACTTTGAGCAGCATTTCATCCTCACCTAGGATGTACCACAGCATTTCATCCTCACCTAGGATGTACCACAGCATTTCATCCTCACCTGGGATGTACCACATCATTTCAGCCTCACCTAGGCTGTACCACAGCATTTCATCCTCACCTAGGATGTCCACAGCATTTCATCCTCACCTAGGATGTCCCACAGCATTTCATCCTCACCTAGGATGTACCACAGCATTTCATCCTCACCTAGGATGTACCACAGCATTTCATCCTCACCTAGGATGTACCAAAGCATTTCATATTCACCTAGGATGTACCACAGCATTTCCTCCTCACATAGGATGTCCCACAGCATTTCATCCTCACCTAGGATGTACCACAGCATTTCATCCTCACCTAGGATGTACCACAGCATTTCATCCTCACCTAGGATGTACCACAGCATTTCATCCTCACCTAGGATGTACCACAGCATTTCATCCTCACCTAGGATGATACCACAGCATAAAGATAGAATGATTGACTTCAATAATTGGCTTAGTTTCTGGTGTCATTCTAAGGGGATCCAGTTCCTCTCAGCCTAGGATGGCATGGTGGATAGAACACACTGCTCTGCCAGAGATGGACTTCACCTGACACCTCTAGGCTTTCGGTTACTGACTAAGGCACTTACCTCCCCAATAATGCCTTTTTTAGGCAAAGTCCCAAAATCAAAATTTCTGACATGAAAATATCAAACAGAAAGAAACTAAGGGCCCTGCTGTTAAACACCAGAAGTTTAAATCAGAAACTGCACTCCCTGGAAGCACTCCTTCCCCTGGAAGACATTGACATCTGTGCAGTCACAGAAACCTGGTTCAAGGCTACAGAAAGTACCCTGACGTTGCAAGTCTTCAATGCCTTCCACACTTTCAGAATGCAAATTGAAGGTGTGAGAAGCAAATGAGGTGGAGTATCTATCTTCATTAAAGATAATTAAGCCTCTAGACTGGTTAGACAAGATAACTATATGGAGTTACTCCAAGTCCAAATTACCATAGGTAAGAGCCCCCCCCCCTTCATGTCATCATCTGTTACAAGTCCCCTTCCATGAACCAAGAAGCCCACAGAGATTATTTAGACCTACTTGGGACAATCAAAGTATAACCTAACACCCTAGTCATGTGTGATTTCAACTATCCCTCCATTAACTGGGAATCTTATATGAGCCCAAACTCATTCACCCAAAAGTTCCTGGACTCTGTTAACTCAAATGCCCTGGAACAAATAGTGCACCACCCTACAAGGAGCTCTATTATTATAGACCTGGTCCTCACCAATATGAGTGACCGATGCAATGCCTCAGGTGTAGGGCCTGCACTGGTTTAATCCAACCATATATCAGTCATTTTTGAAGTAGCAGTCGCACCAGAATTCCCCAAAGAAAAAGTCAGGCTAAAGAAATTTCACCAAAGGTAGCTACACCCTACTAAGGGATGTATAACAGACTTCCAAGCTGCAGTTTTCACAGATGGCATTGACAGCTATATTGAGGTATACACTGATCCCCTGTACAAACATCTACACAAATGTATAGACACAACAGTGCCTGATAGGATTAAAACAAGATCCTCAAGAAAAAACAAACTATCCTGGTGGACGTCTAGCATTAATAGATCATACAATAAGCAAAAGAAGCTGCTGTCTAAAATACAAAGTGAGATCCCAGAATTGGAAGCGCACCCTCCTCGGCCTAAACAAGTAAATAAAACAACTCATACATTTTTTTTCCTCTCTGCCTGCCCCTAGCTACTACTCCTCGCTCATTGGTGATGTACAAGCACTGCTCTGTGTGACAACAGTGCTGCCTGCATTTGTGAACTCCATATTTTGCCTTTTCTTCCAAAGGTAATACACACCTCACCATTGCCCTCGTCCTAACCTCATCACCCCTAGAGGCACACAGGAACTTCCTGGCAAGCTCACTGAGGACTTCTGCTTCTAAAGAGCCCCACAAGCAAGCTGTGAAAGTGAGCTACTTGTTACTGTATGTTTCTATCTTGTAGCTTTCTATTATAATATAACTTGCATAAGTGTACCGTCTACACCTACATCACCACACAACAATCATTAGCCTTTTCTTTCTTTTAGATAATTTCCCTGCTTCAGTTCCACTCTGCCCAACTAGGAGCCCAGCTAGTGGTCTCTCAGCATAATGCATAGCTTTTTCTCAGTGACCATGACATCTCTTAAGCCCCCCCCCCCCCCTTCAGCTAAGTACATTCTGGGCCTTTTACAGACTATTTGCAATTGTTTTTAAACTGCAGTTATCTTTCCACTAATGGTCCAGCTGCAAACTGATAACCCAATGATAACTCTCTATACATATCTGTTTAAAGCCCCTTAGGTTATCCTAACTACTAATGTTTTTCCTTGCATGGAGACTTCTTTCAGGACTTTTCCTCTAGCTTGGTACTCCCATTTTAAAAAACAAACAAAATAAAGACAGCAATAAAACTAACCAATAAGCTTAATGATTGTTTTTGACACACAGATCCCACCTGGATCCAAACCGCTCTGTTCACCCTCACTATGCTCGGGCTCACGCCGCACCCATACCCTACCCCAATTCCCCCACACCACACCACACACTATATTTATACTCTTTTCCACGTTGCACACACCTCATTTTCTCTGCTCAACTTCTTGTCTAACCTTTCATTCAGAAATCACTTCCTCCATACCTAAAGCTACCTATTTTACTAGGACCTCTACATGGCTGCACATCACCACCCCCCCATTCAAATAATCTTTCTGCAACATCACTGTTTCTCTTGCCTGTCACACGTATGTCTCTCTCAAGCCTACAACACTCTCACAGCATCTTACTTATTATTCTTATCACTCGCGATCTGACCTCCATTACCACCTCTTATCAATGCACTCTAACAGCCTTACTCCCCACCCACTATTACCCACCCCTAACCACTTACTCTCCCACCTATTCTTTCCATATAGCCCCTTTTCTTATGCATCTTTGTGACTACATCTTGTGTAAAATAAAGATATCCATCTATCCTCATGCCCCCTTAAAACTAAACCAAAAAACTACCTCCATTACAACCACCACACTTCTCTCAAATTAGTCTTACTAAACCTACTATCGTCAGGGGACATTCATCCTAACCCTGGACCTGACTACAACTCCTCTCTCTCTGCTTATTCCTCTCACCCCACTATCTCCACTTACAGCACAACTTCTCAGACTCAGAAATCTACATCCATCAAAAACCTATCTATTCTATGAACATTTAAAGTATCATGAATAAAATCTCCCCTTGTCATGCCTGCATTTCCATACACACCCCAAATAATCCCACCCTCTCTAAACCTGGCTAAAGCCTCACATATCTGACTCTGAATTTCTTCACCCAGCCTATAACATCGTCCGGCGAGACAGATTAGACAAAAAAGGTGGAGGTGTTGCTATTCTTTACTCTAATCAGCTGTCCCTCTACCCTCTATCAATCTATCCTCCAAACTTCCACCCTACTGAAATACTCATTGTTAATTGTAAACTGGACAATCACTAGAAACTAGCTATTGCTTTTATTTACAACCTCCCCAGGTAACAATCTCCCTATTTTGGAGCTCCTTCTCTGCTGGATCACTCAGAATATCTCCTATGAAGCAGTAATCCTGGGCACCATCAATATTAACGGGAGTGTCCTTGAAACTGATTCCCCTAATACCTGTATAACCCTCTACGGCTTCTACCAGTACGTCACTGCCCTTACTCATCTAAGTAAACACTCCAACTCTGGCTGCACTCTCGACTGGGTCCTCACCTCCAACCCTCACCTCTATCATAACCCTTCCACCCTACCTGACACCGTAACTGACCACCATCCCACCTTCATACATAGACACTCTCCTCAACTATACAAACTTCAGCAATTCAAAGACTGCATTAAACTCTGTAATTTTAATCCAGACACCTTCAACCACATGCTCTCTTCAGCTAATTGGTCCTTCCTCTATAACCTCCCCTGGAGGATGCAGTCATGACATTCAACAAAATCTTTCTAGACATACTTAATTCCCTGGCCACCATCAGGAAAATAAGAATAAAAAGTCATTTTACTCCCTGGCTTAGTAAAGCCACTCAAACCCGTATGAGCAAGGGAGACTGCATGGAAAACATGGAAAAATCTAACAATTCCAAGTTCCAGTGATCTAGAAACCTATAGAGAGCTCTGTAATTACCAAAAAAGGTCACCCTCAACAAGCAAAACCTTCAAACACCACTAAGCAAACCACACTCCAACCCCCCCAAAATTCTGGCAATGTGTAAAGAAGCTGCTATATCCTGGAGCCCCTCATCACCCACCCTCTGCCCCAGTTCATCTTCCACTGATGCTGCTTCCTTTCTAAATTCTTATTTCATTGCTGCTACCCATAATATAACCAAAAATGACACTATTACCTACACCACTTCCCCTTCATCTACTCAAACAACCTCTTTCTCTTTAAAACCCATCCCTACAACTTATATCAAATCACTTCTTAGCAAGCTTCATGTTCTTCATCAGTTGATAATCTTCCTCCTCAGTTCCTAAAAATAGCTGCCAACTCTATCGCTTACCCCTTCTCCATATTATTAAATAGAGCCATCAGAGAAAACATTGTACCTGACATCTGGAAAAAAATGTTATGTCATACCCTTACACAAAGGTGGCATCTCTACTGACCCCTACAGTTTCAGGCCAATTACCATTTAGGCCAATTACCATTCTATTTCCCGTGTCAAAAATTCTAGAAAAAATGCATTCATAAACAGCTCGTTGATAACTTTGTCCTGGAAAATCTCTTTAACCCCCCCCCCCCCCACAGCATGGCATTACCCAAAACACAGTATAGCTACTGCTCTGACATCCTCCACCAACTCTAATGCAAACTCTTATGGTTAGTCTCCTGTCTGCTTATGGATCTCTGCAAAGCCTTCAACACTGTTTCCAACAGACTACTTCTTTCCAAACTAACCACCTTCAGTGTCTCCAACTCTACATTTCCTTGGTTTTCCAGCTACCCTTCCAATCAGGAGCGGCCTTAAGTCAACTGGTGCCCTAGGCAAAAGGGCTCCACGGCACCCCCCACCACACTACCTGGTGCCCCCATCCTTGTCTTCCTACACCAAATAAATACTGGAAAAGCACCCCTGTTAGAGCGGCGCCCTAGGCGGCCACCTAGTTGGCCTATGCCTAAGGCCAGCTATGCTTCCAATAGATTCCAAGCTGCTAAATGGCGGTCTAACTTTTCTTCCATCTTACAAATAGGGGTACCCCAAGGCTCCATCCTTGTTCCCTATTATTTAATATCTTTATTAATGGCCTCCACACTTCCTTTCTACTCTCTTCAGTTATACAATATGCTAATAATTCCGCAATCATCTCCTGCTCTGACAGTATCTCCCATCTTCACACCCTTACCCAAGACAGCCTGCACTCAGTCAAAAAATGGCTAACTTCCAACCAAGTTCTATTTAACCCTAAGAAAACTAAGCTTCTCCTATTCCTCCCCAAATCTCTCCAACATCATAAAGTCACCTTTACTGTCTCCTCCCTAAACAACATTATCATCCCTGCTGAACCTCACACAAAACTTCTAGAAGTTGTTATCCACGACAAGCTGAAGTTTGATGTCCATATTCAGCAGTGCATTAAAAAACTCATCGAAGGTTAGGCCTGCTATACAGGCATAGAAAATTCCAAACTAATGCTTCTAGGCTGGCCGTGGCACAAGCTTTCCTACTCCCTACCCCACTCTATGCAGCCCCTATTCTTAGTCACCTCCAGTCTAACCTTATGACTAAATTGGAAGTCTCCAACAACAAACTTACAGGATTTGCCTCCACCCACCCCTACTTCTCTCACCACTGCCTAGCACGGAAACACCTGCAGGGGTTGGAATTTCATCATCAAGTCCTACTACCCCAGCTTCTCATGACTCATTCCATCTTACATGAGCCTTCCAACTGCCCCTGTCTGTCTTCACTCATCCAACCCTACACTCCCAACCATGCCTTCTATAGCTCTCAACAGAATCTTCTGCAAGTATATGTGCCAACAAAAATACTGGCAAACTCCTCTTATAGCTACTCAGTGGCAAATACGTGGAATAAACTACCACTTAGTGTTAGATCGATCCCAAACCCTAACTCTTTTAAAACAGCTGTTAAGACTACCCTTCATAAATCATGGCCATGTGTATGCAATCTCCCAAATTAACTCTATCTTCCTCTTCTTCTACATACCCCTCCAATACTCTTATAACAAATATCTCTTCTCTCTCTTACAAACTACGTATAGTCAGTCTGGTTTCTACTGTCTGTCATCCTACAGCATTGTAGACTCACATAGTGTTCTGTGCCTTGGATTATCTCCCATATATATTGTACCTCTATAATTTAATTGTTCACTCTGCTACATGTGCGCGACCATTGTTAGCTGCTTTTCTTAATACTGTTTGTAACTATTGTAGTCAATATGTTTCAAGTTACTATACCTGCTCTAGCATGTTGGTTTCTCAGACTACTTTTTTCATATCAGTTAACTCTGAAATGTTTTTGATTACTATGTCATTTGATTACTCATGTTACACGTATTACTTGGAGTTTTTCTACTGTAGTCTCCACTGAAAAAGAGCTGCTGCCCAGTTGGACTAACCTGGTCAACAAATGTCAAATAAATAAATAAATAAATAATAAAATCCTCAAAGATCAACTATGAGATGATGAGATGAGAAAAAATTAGCAACCGTAGCCAAGGATAACCTTAAGGCCTTCTTCAGCTATGTCTGCAACCTAAAATGTAGGACTCAAATGTGTGTTGTACTAATTTGAATGGTATCACATGCACTGACCCTGTGGAAATTGAAAACCTGCTAATATACAGATTTGATGAAAATTTCACCCCCATCCCCCCAAGCATATCACAAACCTTGTCTTCAACATCACCTCCTCCATGACCTCCAAAGAGCAAGTCATCAATGCCATCATGAAGACTAACAACACAGCCTCCATGGGCCCATATGATATTCCGGGCTGTGTTCTTAATGTTCTTAAGCAAGAGCTAGCTACTTCACTAAGCACACTATTCAACCACAGCATGAGTACTGGCTTTGTCCCCACTGAATAGAAAACAGTCACTGTTATTCCCCTCCACAAGGGTGGCTTGGCAACAGACCAGGGTAACTATAGACCCATAAGTTTAACCATCCTCATCTGTAAGGCAATGGAACAAATCATCATGAATCTGATAAATAAGGATATAGGTGACCCCCAAACCACAGATTCATCCCCGCTCAGTTTTGTGAAGGGTAGGTTGTGCCTGCTAAAGCTGGGGGATTTCTTCAAGAATGTGACTAGAGCCATAGATGAAGGCAAAGCTGTGCACACAGCCTATTTTGACTTGGACAAGGCCTTCGACACAATCTCACATTCGGGCATCATTGACAAACTAACCCAGCTGAATATCAACTCCTATGTTGTCAGCTGGGTTTCAAACTGCCTCACAGATCGACAACACTCAGTCAAAGTGGAAGACTTCAACTCTACCAGTGGGGTCCTAAAAGGATGCTGGGTCCACTCTGGTTGGCATATGAAGTCCTGGCCGTAATGAAGAGGCTGTGGATAACCAAGTTTGTAGATGACCGCCAATTAGGTGTTATCAATGAATCCCCTAGTGATGTCAGCGTTCTTCAAAAGGGGCTTACACAGACCAATGATTGGTGCCAAAGCCATGGTCTTAAACTAAATGCTAAAAAAATGCATCATCATACCCTTCGGTAAAAACAACGCCCCTGCTGATTATAAAAGTACCAATTCAGTAGTGACAGGCCTGGGAACACAACTTTGACCAACATGTGTCTGCTGCGGTGAGGAAGGCATTCTACCCCAATCACCTGATTAGCAAAGGCATTGCCTCAAGAGCAAAAGAGGTTATATCTCCCCTGTACTCGTCCCTCATCAGGCCTGTTATTGAATATAATGCTCCCTTTGGTATGTAGCATACAAGACACCTGCAGCAACTTGAGAGACCTCAGAGATTTCTAACTAAGAAAATTCAGGGTCTTCAGCATATATCTTATGTAGACTGACTGAAGTCACTGTCACTGTACTTAGTAGTGTATAGGCTACTTAGAGATGAATTGTGTTTGGCTTACAGGGTTATCTCTGATCCAGATATAATGAAAATGCTCCACATTCGCAAGTAAAATGGGACAAGAGTCACCCATTTCAGGGACCTCAATCTAGCCTGCAACATAAACAGGACCTGCTGGAGAGACAGATACATTTCTCAGAGGTTACCATTCCTCTGGAATAGGCTTCCAGTTCATATCAAGCAGAGCACCTCTATGACCCTATTTAAGTGCAACCTGGATGACTGGATGGAAAACCATACGTTCCTGCTGTGGATTGCCCCTACTTCTCTCCTGGACATGGGTAATCCATGCTAGAAAAATCTTGGGCATAGACAATATCTCTCATCTAGTACTGGGATTTTACTGACAAGCTTGCAAAGACCCTTGAGTTACAGTAACATCATATGAACCTATGAACATATGTTACTTTTCTGAGATTGAAAACAGCTAC
The DNA here is from genome assembly GCF_019279795.1 of Protopterus annectens. Classification (NCBI taxonomy): domain Eukaryota; kingdom Metazoa; phylum Chordata; order Ceratodontiformes; family Protopteridae; genus Protopterus; species Protopterus annectens. The sequence goes on from NC_056741.1 coordinate 79,852,006, forward strand.
ACACATCCTTACATGTGACATAGTCAATAGTATTCTGAATGTAACTTCCAATAATACAAAAATAAAAGTCCACATTCTATTAACATTTCGTGTGATTCCTGAGTCCTATTCAAGTTCCAGAACTTAGCTGCCACTGACTCTCAGCTTGCAGAGTTCTTTTCCATTACATGTAGTTTTTAATAGTCTTCAATCCCTCCAATTAATTTCACATAGCCAATGTGCATGTTCTCCATCTCTACTTGATGTGGTATTTTCCACTCTTTTGCAATCACTATTTCAATTACATAGGGAATTGTTAAACTTGTAATCCATCCCTCCCTTATCCAACCAGTGACTTTCTCCTCTACTCCTAAGTCCTTATCACTAACAGATCCAAGTACATGTGGGTACTTCAGCAAAAATCTTATCCCACCCTTTAGTGACCTGTGTCCTCCTATGCTGAGGACCCTTACACTTCCAGTATGTGTAGAGCATGCTAGGCTGAATTTAGAGCTACGTGCTATGTTATTACTTTGTGCTTTATATACACACACACACACACACACACACACACACACACACACACATATATATATATATATATATATATATATATATATATATATATATATGGGTCTACTTCTTTTGACCTAACTTTCATTTGCCTGACACTCATTTGCCTGAGACCAAATGACTGAAATTTCATTTGCCTGACACTTCATTTGACTGACACTTCCTTTGCCTGACAAGTATTATTAGCAAGAAAATGGAATATGCCCCCTTCCCCACTGCAGTACGATCCTGGAGTTAGAATATATAGTTATGGGGGGTGTGGGGGGCACAGCCCCCCACAATGGGGGGTGTGGGGGGAGAAGCCCCCCACTTACTTTTCTGTTACTAAGCAATATTACATCAAAAGTTAACAATATCATATGAAATGAACTGGGGGGTTTCGCCCCCCACACCCCCCCTAACTATACATTCTAACTCCAGGGTCGCACTGCAGTGGGGAAGGGGGCATATTCCATTTTCTTGCTAATAATACTTGTCAGTCAAATGAAGTGTCAGGCAAATGAAGTGTCAGGCAAATGAAATTTCAGTCAAATGGGGTCAGGCAAATGAGTGTCAGGCAAATGAAAGTTAGGTCAAAAGAAGTAGACCCATATATATATATATATATATATATATATATATATATATATTTATATATATATATATATATATATATATATATATATATATATATATATATATAAAAAATATATATATATATATATATATATATATATATATATATATATATGTGTGTGCGTGTGTGTGTCTACCTGATAACGCCAAAACTGCAAAATGCCGATGACGAGAACACTGACACCGGAAGATCGACAACAGAGATGATCGACAGTTGAAAATCCCGATGCTGAGAACACCAACATTTTAAGGTAAGTGTGGGGTTAGGGTTGGGGTGGATTACGTGAGTTAGGGTTAGGGTGCGGGTCAGGTGAGTGTGCGATAGTGACAGACTATAGGGATAGGGGTGGGTTAAGTGAGTTAGGGTTAGGGCACGGGTTACGTGAGTGTGCGATAGTGGCAGACCTTAGGGTTAGGTTTGGGTTACAGTTAGTGCATAGAAAGTTGTGTATGTAAGGTTTAGTGTAGGTTTGTAAGGTTTTTGGTGTGCTTGTGTTGTGTGTGCTTTTTGGACAGGGGATTTGTTTTGTTTGTTGATTGTCGGGATTGTGGTTTGTCGGGCATGTGAAGTTTCATGTTTTTGAACTTTTGGTTTTGTGGTGTCAGTAATTTAGTTGTCGGTGTTTTTGCATGTCGGTGTTATCAGGTAGACCCATATATATATATATATATATATATATATATATATATATATATATATATATATATATATATATATATATATATATATATATATATACACACATATACGGGTCCTTGTCAGAACGTTGAAAGTACAGTTAATCGAACTGCACTTTGACTAACTGACTTAAGGGAAAGTGCATAACATCAAATATGCACTTTCGCTAAAACAAAGCAAAAAACAAAAAAACATGCAGTTTGGATGTTTTGTTAATTGTACATCAACATATTCTATTGATGTACAACTAACAAATCTTTTGTGGAGATCGCGGTACAGTGAGGATAAGGGAATATTCCCTTCTCTCCACTGTAGTGCGATCTCGGAGTTAGAATATTAAAGTGGGGGGGCTTGCCCCACACATGGGGGATGCAGGGGGGCTTGCCCCCCTGCATAGTAGTGTTTACTTTTTTTTGTGTGTATCTTTTACTTTTTTTTGTTTACTTTAGCAAAAGTGCATGTTCGATGTTATGCACTTTCGCTAAAGTGGGTTCGTGAAAGTGCAGTTCGATCAACTGCACTTTCGATGTTTTAACATAGACCCATATATATATATGTATATATATATATATATATATATACATATATATATATTGATATATATATAAATATATATATATATATATATATATATATATATATATATATATATATATATATATATATATATATATATATATATATATATATGAATCTTCTATTTATCAAAAAATCACTTTTTTGAAAAACAGAAAGCCGAACCCACTTTAGTGAAAGTGCACTTTTGAGAACACCGATTCACTGAAGCACTGTACATTGGGGAAAAGAAAATATATCCTTTTTCCCACTGTAGTGCAATCTCGGAGTTAGTGTATATAAGTAGCAGGGGTATGGGCGATGTGAAGGGGCTTGCCCCCCTGCAAAAATGTGTTTTTAGTGTGTGTGTGTGTGTGTGTGTGTGTGTGTGTGTGTGTGTGTTTTTTCCAGTTCAGTGAATCTGTGTTCACGAAAGAGCACTTTCGTTTAAGTGCACTTTCGCTAAAGTGAGTTCAGCTTTGTGTGTGTGTGTGTGTGTGTGTGTGTGCGTGCGTGCGTGCGTGTGTGTGTGTGTGTGTGTGTGTGTGTGTGTGTGTGTGTGTGTGTGTGTAATATCCTAGTTAGGTACCTTGGCTATAGGTATAAAGAGCTTTAACCACCCACACCAACTACAAAACCTTTACTAACTTATTCTTTTTCATTTTTTTTTAACCACTGAGGATTACAGTCAGTCAGTATTAGTCAGAATTTCACAGTTGCTGTGGTTCACAAAATATATGTTGATGTAAAATGTTTTGCTAACATTTTAAGTGACTTAGAATAGTCTTTTCTTATCTATCTCCAGTTTTGCAGCACATTTCTGATTTTGTCTCATATTTATGGCCTGTCATTGAACAAGTCAGTTAACCAAACAGTGCTTTGGGGCAACTGGACATTTGTGTTAGGCTCCTCAGTGGTTCCCTGGACTGCAAGCCTGATAACTACCTATGAACCAGAGTAGTTATGGTTATAAACAGAGGAAACTGATTGTAATAAACAGGAGCATCATTGTAGGTTCATAGGTTCATAGGTTTATAGGTAGGTACTAGGCTATCGGCCCTAGGGCCTATACAAGCCCAGCCAAAAAGGTACCCTGGCTTTTGCCACCCAAGAAAATTACTTTCCTGTGCCACTGTCAAGCAGAGCCACAGAAGTGATCCCCGGGGTGAGTTTCCTATTTCCCATCCAATCATCAAGATTTTTCTTGAAGAGGAGCTTTGTTTGATATAGGTAGGTAGTTTATTCCAGAGTATGGGAAGTCTCTGGGACAGGAATCTATCCCTCCAGCATGTTCTGTTTATTGTGGTGACAAGGTTTGGGTCCCTAGAGCATGTAGCTCGGAGGGACTGGGACTTCTTTAAGTGGCGCATGTCCAACAGCTCTGGGTTTGACATAGCTTTGTATGTTAGGCAGAGATCATCTCTGAGTAGGTGATATGCGACGGATTAAAGCTAGGGTTTTTTGAGACAGTCTGCATAGGGCATCAGTTTGAGGCCGGTAATCCTCTTTGTGAGGTATTTCTGCAGCCTTTCCAGTTGTTGTAGATGTCTTGTGAGGTACATGCTAAAAGGGGCATTGTACTCTATAATGGGTCTAATGAGTGATGAGTAGAGGGGAACAATGACCTCTTTTTTTCTGGATGAGAAACCTTTTGTGAAGAGGTGTGCCACATAGAAGGATTTCCTGACTACTGTGGCAAAGTGATTATCAAAGGAGAGACTACTGTCCACCTGTGTCCCAAGGTCTCTTATCACACTTTCGGTGTTAAGTATACTACTGCCTAGGTTGCAGTTCATGGGCACAGAGCTTTTACCAAAGGGGATGACAATGCACTTTTTGGCATTGAGCTTGAGGCCATGGCTTTGACACCAGGCATCTGTCTCAGTGAGGCCCTTTTGTAGGATGTCCACACCATTAGGAGTTTCAATTATGGCTCCTACTTTGCAGTCATCTGCGAACTTCGTTAGCCAAAGACCTTCTGTGTTAGCCTGTACTTCAGAGAAGTAGATACCAAACAGGAGAGGACCCAGGACTGAACCCTGTGGTACTCCACTTGTCACTGGTCTGAAGTCAGATTTGGAGTCTGCTACTTTCACAGTGTGGGTTCTGTCAGTGAGCCAGTTGGCAACCCATCTTGTGACATAGGGATTTATACCAAGTTTAGTAAGTTTATCTAAAATTGCAGAGAGGAGGATGGTGTCGAAAGCCTTGGCAAGATCTAGATAGGCTGTGTGAACTGCTTTACCCTCATCTATGGCTTTGGTAACTGCTTCATAGAAGTCTATCAGGTTTAGGAGCCATGATCTGCCTTTTAGAAACCCGAACTGGGTGAGGTCCAGAGATTGGCGATTACCAATGTCTTTGTTTATAAGTTCCACAATGATACGTTCCATGGCCTTGCAGACCAGGCTCGTCAGGCTAATGAGGCGATAGTTCCCGGGGTCCGTGGTGGCTCCCCCTTGTGGAGTGGGCTAACCATCACTGTGTGCCATTCAGTGGGCACAAAGCCTGAGGTGAGGCCATGATTGAACATGGTACTTAGGTGGGGTGCCAGTTCATTCTGTAGTTCATGTAGAACGCAGCCTGGGATGTTGTCTGGTCCCATGGATGATGTGTTCTTGGCTTTGGAGAGTGTGGTTTTTACCTGTGCAGCCATGATTACAGGAACTTTGCATTCTTCCGGTATAGAGATGGGCTCTTTAGGGGGTGAGAGGGGTGTAAAGTTAGCATTGAACCTATCTGCCAGGATGTTTGCAATATCAGTTGGGTCTGTATATTTAGTGCCATTGTGCTGTAACTCAGAGCAGATCTGAGTGTTGTCATTGAGATTCTTGACATAGCTATAGAATGCTTTGTGGTTGTCTTTAGAATCAGTGGCAATTTTGTTTTCATAACTAGCTTTGGAGGATTTTATCAGGGATCGCAGCTTCTTACTGAGGCTGACCAGGGAGCTCCTCCACTCATGGGGTTTTACTCTCTTTTGCAACAGTTTCTTCCTTCTGTTGTACAGTTTGTTTATGGCAGGGGACCACCAGATTGGCTTCCTTTTTTTGAAGGATAGCATCTTGGTTCTGTTTGGGATAGCATGATCCATGCACTCGTGTAAGTGCTTATAAAGTGCAATTGTGTAGGATTCAGCAGTCGTAACTGTATTGTCAATCTGCATGGGTGTCATGAAGTTCACCACTTCTATCTTAAGAAGCATGAAGTTGGCTTTGGGGAAATTTTTTACAGTGGTTTCCTTAATGGGGGTGGGGGCAGGATGTGGATATCTAGGGTGATAAGCTTATGGTCGGATCGGACCAATGAGGCATTGACTTCAGGTGTGGAACATCGGTCACTCATGTTGGTAATGACTAGATCTAGGATATTGTTGCCCCTGGTGAGGGTGTGGATAAGTTGATCCAGGGCATTGGAGTTTATGAATTCCAGAAAGTGTTGAGTGAAGGAGTTGGTACATGAGTAGTTTTCCCAGTTAATGGTGGGGTAGTTGAAATTGCCCATTATTAGGGTGTTTGGTTGAACCCTAATATTTTCCAGTACATCAAGAAAAGAGGAGTGGGAATCCTGGGGCATGGTTGGTGATCTGTAGCAAGCTACAATTTGGATTGCAGTTTTGCCCAGAGTTATTTGCACTTGGATAACCTCGGCTGCATTATGCTGAGCAACTAGCCTGGAGGTGTGGGTATCCTTAATGAATATGGACACACCTCTGCCTTGTAGAAGCAGTGTTCTTTGGATGTGATCCTTAGTTTACTTGTTCTTTTTTGAATGTTGATAGTGTGTTTATTATGTAGCTATGAATAAAATGGGCAGCATGAAGTTTGTGAGTTTAATGTTAATGTTTTAACTTTGAATAATACATTTTTAGTTTTTTGCAGGCACACAAGTATGAAATGCACTGTGTTTGAGCTACAGCAGTTTATCTAACACTTAGTGCAGATGAGTAAGACTCTGAGCCATTAAAAGTTCCTTCCTGTAGTACCAGGGTTTGATTCCCTACAAGTATGAAATGCACTGTGTTTGAGCTACAGCAGTTTACCTAACACTTAGTGCAGATGAGTAAGACTGTGAGCCATTAAAAGTTCCTTCCTGTAGTGCCAGGGTTTGATTCCCTACAAGTATGAAATGCACTGTGTTTGAGCTACAGCAGTTTATCTAACACTTAGTGCAGATGAGTAAGACTGTGACCATTAAAAGTTCCTTCCTGTAGTACCAGGGTTTGATTCCCTACAAGTATGAAATGCACTGTGTTTGAGCTACAGCAGTTTATCTAACGCTTAGTGCAGATGAGTAAGACTGTGACCATTAAAAGTTCCTTCCTGTAGTACCAGGGTTTGATTCCCTACAAGTATGAAATGCACTGTGTTTGAGCTACAGCAGTTTATCTAACACTTAGTGCAGATGAGTAAGACTGTGAGCCATTAAAAGTTCCTTCCTGTAGTGCCAGGGTTTGATTCCCTACAAGTATGAAATGCACTGTGTTTGAGCTACAGCAGTTTATCTAACACTTAGTGCAGATGAGTAAGACTGTGACCATTAAAAGTTCCTTCCTGTAGTACCAGGGTTTGATTCCCGCAGCCTTCATTTGTCTGCCAAGTTACTTCACCAGACAGCATTCCTGGGCTCTTCCTGAAAAGGGACACGTGTCCAGTGAGCTGTCCAATGCTGCTAGAAAAATGTATTAGTCATTTGCCATTTCATTAGCACTTTACTGTATGCTATTTTAGTATGAATCCAAGAATGCCTCATGTAGTTTAATGGGTTGCCAGATGCATTTTCACTAAATGTGAGCTTCAAGTGAAGAAATGTTTACTGTTTCTCATGCCAAGTCTGTTTTCAATGTGATTCTTTTGTTTAGTACATGGCCATCTGTGTTTGCACTATAAAATCTGAAATACGTTTCAAATTAAATCCATATGTGTGTGTGGTAATTTTTAAAGTAAAAAAAGAAAATAATACACTGACAGATTTGAACAGTGCTTATTATAATTAGGGTGAGATAAGCTAGTAGTGGGTGACTGGAATGGCTGGGGGGCTGGTCCATTACCCTGCCTATGGTCTCATTGACCGTGATCCAGCACTGATTCAGAAATCACAACTAAAAGAATAGCTACAACAGTAAGAAAACGTATAGAAAATAGATTTACATGTCATTCTGCCTAAAATTCTAAAACTGGACTGTAATATTTATCTGAAAAAAAAATCTTTTTCTAAGCTTGTTTCCTGCCTTTCCTGTGGGTAGTCTAGCCTGGATATAGATTTACGATGTCCAGGACTATTTGTAAGCTAGGGCCCAAGCCTTTCTGTGTTGGAGGGAAGCCTTCTAGCTTAATTTTGTTTCTTAGAACTAGCCAGTTTTTTGTTTCAGCACTTGCTCAGAACTTATTGTAAGCACTAAATAAGCTACAAATTACGACAGCACTCAACATTCCTCACTGTCTAGAGGAAAACAGTTTCTAGTACTTAAATAAGCACCTATCCAGGCATGTCTAAGGGTCAACTCCCGGTGTTTTCTCCTGTCTACCTGATGAATCTGGGCATCTTGGGGCAATGCAGTAATTGCCTCATGTACAAAGACAACCCTCTCCTCCTACCATCCAACACTACAACCTGTGAGAGATGCACTTATATAGTCAAACTGGAAGCAAAGCTCTCTTCACCCAAGACTGGACTAGACAGTCAAGAGGAGAAGGTAAACACTTGCACCACACCACACTCAGCACATAGTCCCTCAAAACCTACACCACCAAAACACACACATAGAAACACAAAACACACACCTACATTCATGGAGGCTCTCAGTAAAAACCTGCCCAAGCAACAGGGACCTCCAAAGCAGAAGCACAAGCAACCTCCACCCCCCAACACAACCCAAATGACACATAGCCCACAAACTCAGTGTGCCACTCAACCACAGCCCATAAGGCATAACAACGAACCCAACACTCTAGTCATAGGTGACTCTATAGTCAGACACACTGATGTTCCACTCACCAGGCTAAACAAGGAGAAAGTTACTGTCAGCTGCCTGTCGGGTGCCAAGATCCACCACATAACACACGCACTCAGGTCACTCCACAACAAGTACAAATATGACTCTGTCATTGTCCATGTTGGTGTGAATGACCTGAGACGTACCTCCTTGGACTACATGAAAAGGGACATGGAGGAGCTGTCCGATCTTGTAGCCGAGGCAGGTATGACCCTAGCCCTGAGTAGCATCCTGCCATCACCCAGAATGATACCACAGTACAAGGACAAAATGATTGACTTCAACAATTGGCTACGCTTCTGGTGTCATTCTAAGGGGATACAGTATCTGTCTGCCTGGGATGAAATGATCAACAAGCCACGATGCTTTGCCAGAGATGGCCTGCACCTGTCGCCCCTGGGATTCCGGATACTGGCTAAGGCTCTAGCCACCCCTATAGTGCCTTTTTAAGGCAAGGTTCAAATGACAAATTCACCACCCTAACAGCTACAGACAAGAAGAATCTGAGGGTATTGCTACTCAATGCTAGAAGTCTAAATCTCAAAATGCACTCTCTCGAGGCACTCCTTAAAATGGAGAACATCGACATCTGTGCAGTGACAGAGACCTGGTTCAAGGCTCCAGAGAGTACCCCTGCATTACCAGGCTATAATTCATACCACACCTTTCGGCCACCTAACCTGGACCGAAACACTAAAGGTGGAGGCGTGTCCATATTCATTAAGGATATCCACACCTCCAGGCTAGTTGCTCAGTATAATGCATCCGAGATTATCCAAGTGCAACTAACTCTGGGCAAGACCGCAATCCAAATTGTAGCTTGTTACAGATCCCCCACCATGCCCCAGGATTCCCACTCCTCATTTCTTAATACACTGGAAAATATTAGGGTACAACCTAACACCCTAATAATGGGCGATTTCAACTACCCTACCATTAACTGGGAAAACTACTCATGTACCAACTCTTGTGCTCAACATTTTCTGGAATTCATAAATTCCAATGCCATGGATCAACTTATCCACACCCTCACCAGGGGCAGCAGTATCCTAGACCTGGTTATTACCAACATGGGCAACCAGTGCTTCACACCAGAGGTCAATTCCTCGTTGGTCAGATCCGACCATAAGCTAATCACCATAGACATCCACATCCCTCCCACACCCCCCATTAGGGAAACCACAGTAAAAAATTTCTCCAAAGCCAACTTCACGCTTCTTAAGACAGAAGTGGCAAACTTCATGACACCCATGCTGATGGACAATAGCGGTATGACTGCTAAATCCTACACAAATGCACTTTATAACACTTACATGAGTGCATGGATCGTGCAATCCCTAACAGAACCAAGATGCTATCCTCCAAAAAAGGAAGCCAATCTGGTGGTCCCCTGCCATAAACAAACTCTACAACAGAAGAAAGAATCTGTTGCAAAAAAGAGTAAAATCCCATGATTGGAGAAACTCCGTGGTCAGCCTCAGTAAGAAGCTGAGATCCCTCATAAAATCCTCCAAAGCTAGTTAAGAAAACAAAATTGCCACTGACTCTAACGACAACCACAAAGCATTCTATAGCTATGTCAAGAATCTCAATGGCAACACTCAGATCTGCTCTGAGTTACAGCACAATGGCACTAAATATACAGAACCAACGGATATTGCCAACATCCTGGCAGATAGGTTCAGTGCTAACTGTACAGGGAGTGTTTCCACAGACCTCAGAGGTGTACAAAGGTTACTAGCTTCACGCATTAGGGCACATATACATGTGGCTACCCTTTGCCTTTGGGGTGAAGAACTGCCCTCTGTCATCCCCTAAAGGGCCCATCTCTATACCAGAAGAATGCAAAGTTCCTGTAATCACGGCTGCACAGGTAAAAAACACTGTCCAAAGCCAAGAACACAGCATCCATGGGACTTGATGACATCCCAGGCTGTGTTCTACATGATCTACAGAACGAACTGGCACCCCACCTAAGTACCATGTTCAATCATAGCCTCACCTCAGGCTATGTGCCCACTGAATGGCACACAGTGACAGTTATCCCACTCCCCAAAGGGGGAGCCACCACAGACCCCAGAAACTACAGCCCCATTAGCCTAACGAGCCTGGTCTGCAAGGCTATGGAGTGTATCATCATGGAACTTATAAACAATGACATTGGTAATCTCCAAACTCAGGACCCCACCTAGTTCAGGTTTGTAAAAGGCAGATCATCTCTCTTAAACCTGATAGACTTCTTTGAAGCAGTCACCAAAGCCATAGATGAGGGTAAGGTGGTTCACACAGCCTATCTAGATCTCACCAAGGCTTTTGACACCATTCCCCACTCTGGAATTATAGATAAACTCACTAAACTAGGTATAAATCCCTATGTCACAAGATGGGTTGCCAACTGGCTCACTGACAGAACCCACACTGTGAAAGTAGCAGACTCCAAATCCAGCTTCAGACCAGTGACAAGTGGAGTACCACAGGGTTCAGTCCTGGGTCCTCTCCTATTTGGTGTCTACTTCTCTGAAGTACAGGCCAACACAGAAGGTCTTTGGCTAATGAAGTTCACAGATGACTGCAAATTAGAAGCCATGATCAAAACTCCAAAAGATGTGGACATCCTACAAAAGGGCCTTGCTGAGACAGATGCCTGCTGTCAAAGCCATGGCCTCAAGCTCAATGCCAAAAAGTGCATTGTCATTCCTTTAGGTAAAAACTCATTACCCATGAACTACTACATAGGTGGTAGTCTACTTAACACCAAAAGTGTGATAAGAGACCTTGGGACACAGGTGGACAGTAGTCTCTCCTTTGATAATCACATCGCCACAGTAGTCAGGAAATCCTTCTATGTGGCACACCTCATCACAAAAGGTTTCTCATCCAGGAAAAAGAGGTCATTGTTCCCCTCTACTCATCACCCATTAGACCCATTATAGAGTACAATGCCCCTTTTGGTATGTACCTCACAAGACATCTACAACAACTGGAAAAGCCAAAGAAATACCTCACAAAGAGGATTACCAGCCTCAAAGAGATGCCCTATGCAGACTGTCTCAAAAAACTGCAGCTTTACTCTGTTGCATATCACCTACTCAGAGGCGATCTCTGCCTAACACATAAAGCTATGTCAAACCCAGAGCTTTTACATGCTCCACTTAAAGAAATCCCAATCCCTACGAGCTACACGCTCTAGGGACCTAAACCTCATCACCACAATAAACAGAACATGCTGGAGGGATAGATTCCTGTCCCAGAGACTTCCCATACTCTGGAACAAACTACCTATCTATATCAAACAAAGCTCCTCATTAGCACTGTTCAAGAAAAATCTTGATGATTGGATGGGAGATAGGAAATTCACCCCGGAGATCACTTCTGTGGCTCTGCTCGACAGTGGCACAGGAAAATAATTTTCTTGGGTGGCGAAAGCCAGGGTACTTTTGGCTAGGCTTATATATGCCCTAGGGCCAATAGCCTAGTACCTACTTATGAACCTATGAACCTATAAATGAAGCTTCAAAAATTCCTTTATTATATCAGTCATCAATGTTCCCTCAACAATAAGAGCCAGTGACTTTCCCTCAATAGTAAAGTTTTTCCTGTGGCCAAAACTTTGGAAAGAATAATATATATGAGCAGATGGTAGAGGAGATTCAAAAATATAAATTCCTAACAGAAGACAACATGGATTCTGATTCAAGTATAGCATACTTACAACAGCATTCACATTAATAAATGTAATATATAGTAACATGCATAAAGGAAAACTCAAAAAAACAGAATTCAGAGCCATAGATTGCAGTATCCTGTTACATAAACTAGCAAAATACAGACTAACAAAAGAAACTATGCAACTGTTTGAGAGTTATCTATCTAACAGAACTTTTAGGGTGTTAGGACATAACAGCTGCTCAGATGCAGGCATCATTTTGAAAGGAGGTCTTCTGGGGCTAATACTAAGACCCCTACTACCAAATCTGTGTATCAGTTCCTGCAGAAACTTCTTGGAGACAGCAGTCGTATCATTTTTATCATAAGGGTAAGCTTCAACACATCCAGAAAACACATGAACAGTCACCAAAACATATTTCATTTTTTTCAATACAGAAGTTCAGTGAAACCCCCTGTACACAATGAAAAGGTTCCCATGCTTTTTCAAAGACCGTGAGTGAATGGACAGCAGCACTTTTTGACACATTGTACTCTAGACATACAATACATCTCTTAACGACACACTGAATGACTTGTGAAATTGAAGGGCCATACCAATCAAGCAAACTTTGTCTTTTTAATGCATTTTTCCCCAAATGAAGGACAATTGATTAGCCAGAACTAAATGAATTAGAAAGGAGAGTGGGGCTATTAGCCTTCTGCCCAGCTGCTGCCACAATGAGTCCAGACTGCAGCTACAGCCATCATAGGTTCGTAGGTTCATAGGTTGGTACTAGGCTATCGGCCCTAAGGCCTATGCAAGCCTAGCCATAACATTTCCCTGGAAATTTCTTCCCACAATATTTACTTCTCTGGTCCTCTGTCTAGCAGGGCGACTGACATGATCCCCGGGGGGAATTTCCTATCTCCCATCCAATCATCAAGGTTCTTTTTGAATAGGGCCAACGAGGCACTCTGCTTGACATGTATGGGCAGTCTATTCCAGAGTATGGGGAGTCTCTCGGTCAGGAACCTATCCCTCCAGCATGTTTCATTCATTGTGATGATAATCCCTGGAGCGTGTGGTTCTGAGGGGTTGGGATTTCTTTAAGTGGAGCATGTCCAACAGCTCAGGGTTTGACATGGCCTTGTATATTAAGCAGAGATCGCCTCTGAATAGACGATATGCCACGGAGTATAGCTGGAGTTTTTTTAGACTGTCAGCATATGGCATCTGCTTTAGGCCTGTGATTCTTTTAGTGAGGTATTTCTGTGGCCTTTCCAGCTGTTGCAGATGTCTTGTGAGGTACATACCAAATGGGGCATTATACTCTATAATGGGTGTAATGAGGGATGAGTACAGTGGGACAATGACTTCCTTTTTTCTGGATGAAAAGCCTTTAGTGATGAGGTGTGCCACATAGAAGGATTTTCTGATGGTTGTGGCGATGTGATTATCGAAAGTGAGACCACTGTCCACTTGTGTCCCTAAGTCTCTCATCACACTTTCGATCTTTAGTGTCCTGCCACCTATGTGGTAGTTCATGGGTACATGTTTTTTTCCAAAGGGGATAACTATACATTTCTTGGCATTAAGCTTGAGCCCATGGCTCTGGCACCAGGCATCTGTTTCTGTAAGGCCCTTTTGTAGAATATCCACATCATTTGGGGATTCAATAATGGCTCCCAGTTTGCAGTCATCTGCAAAATTTGTTAGCCAGAGTCCCCTAGTGTTGGCCTGTACCTCAGAGAAGTAGATGCCAAACAGGAGTGGTCCCAGGACTGAACCCTGAGGTACTCCACTTGTCACTTGTCTGGAGCTGGATTTGGAGTCAGCTACTTTTACAGTGTGGGCTCTGTCAGTAAGCCAGTTGGCAACCCATCAAGTGATGTAGGGATTTATGCCCAGCTTAGTAAGTTTATCTATGATTCCAGAGTAGGGGATGGTGTCGAGAGCCTTGGCGAGGTCCAGATAAGCTGTTTGGACCCTCGTGGATCCACTTTACTCTTTCAGAGTCACCAGCTTGATTTTGAAAAGGCAACATTTCCTGTAAAGAAACAGGTATGCTAGTTACCTGTAATTACTGCTAAAACAAAGTACGAACAAAGTAAGGCAATGCCGCTCGTTTAGCCTCCATATCTTCAGCGCTAGTTTCCTTTGTATTATATGAATCATCAGTCTTTGTGTGGCACACTTCACCACAGCTATTTCCTTTGACAACAAAAGTGCATTTAATAGTTTATAAACAAAAACAAGAGTTTTCAATAACCGTCTCTGCTGATGTCAGGCACCCAATTTCTCTCCAAGGTGTCCTAAAATCGTGAACTACCCCATAAGCATAATATAAGTCTACAAATTGTTACAGTTGTATCCTTTGATGACTTGCATGCTTCAGTAATGTTTACAAGTTCGGCTACTTGAGCAGATACATTTTAACTGCCCTGTTAGCAGTACTTTTTTCTCCGTGCACTATACCTCTCAACCTCTTAGCCCAAGACGTTTGGACAAAGCCATAAATAATGGGGGGGGGGCAACAAAACAAAAATGGGAATAATTTTCAAATATTGCTCTTACGATTGTAGAAGGTTGATAGAATAACAGGTTCTGCATTATCACAAATTTTCTGAAGGGTATGAAGTCTGAAACTCAAATATCTGTCAGTATTTTCTGACTTTAATCCTCATCAATTTGCAAACAAATGGACAGAAAATCAAAATTTTATACAAATAGATAAAAAAATGAGACAAAAATCTGGGCATTCTGCAAAAATCTGGAGAGTTGAGGGGTATGCTGTGCACACAGAAAGTGATGGTGCTAATGCGTTATCTTTTGTTTCAAAACAGGATCCATTAACAAATAGCAGTCATTTTGAATATGGTAGTGGGTCATTTTTAATTCTCAACTAGGAGGAAGCATGTATTTAACTACAAAAAACATAACATGTAGTTCTCCATCAACTGAATTAAATAAGCAGGACTAATAGGTGGATATCTAATGACCTGCAAAGAAGGGTTATTAAGCAAGATAATTCATATTTAAACAATTGTATAGCAGATGAATATTGTGTTTTGATTCTTAGTAATAATGTTTCTACAGAAAGTGGAACTGCCCCAAAAGTCTTGTGCCTGAGAGTTAATGCAGCTGTCGTTTCTACTATGTGTGCCAGCATAGCCACCGGACAATAATCCTAATACTACCTTCTTTCACAACAAAATGAAACAAATCTGTTTCAGTTATCAGGCAACCCAAGAGAAGGAGGTTTTAAAAGTAGAGTTTTTAGTTGGACTAAAGCTTGTTCATAATGTTTCTGCCAGGGTAGGAGTTGAAGAGTGTCTTTCTTTAATAATGCTGATAATGGTTTTA
>NC_056741.1:79872413-80039913 GCF_019279795.1 Protopterus annectens
ATTTATGAATTTTATGTCTGCTTTATTTTCTGTTTGCAGCCTGCCAGAAGTTAATGTACAGTGACTGCATTAATGCAGAAGAGATTTTATTTTGCAATGTTTGGGTCGTTGGCACTGTCCCACCTATTATCAGAGCTGTGCTAATGGAAGTACATATATAATGCAATAATCTCTTGCCTTTTGCTCAGTGATTGTTACCAGTCATAAAAGCTTCCTGCAGTAAACGTTTGTCTGGAAGGACTGAATATCACAGTCTTTTGCCCTAATATAATTTCTTATCTTGATGATATGAATGTAAGCCTTGAACCACAAGCTACATAACGTGTGTCACCATTATTTCTCTGTTTTTATTCGCTTTCCTGGTGCCCTGTATTTTAAGCTGTTGCCTCTTCTATTTTGGTTAGGAAACTTCTTTTATTACACCACTATACTTTCAAAGGCTATGACTGCATCTGCTATTTTTGACTTAGACTCATCTGAGAGCAGATCACATGTTCACTGATAGCAATGGCCTGGACGTCCGCTGACCCAGTGTGAACACCACTGGCTGCAATTCTCATTGCAGTCATCTGCACAACTAGCATTCATGCTTGTCAGATAGTCATCAAGGTTCTGTTCTTCTTCCTTTTATGCCTTCCCACTACACGTCTTTGAACTTGGTATCTCTGAAGATCGTGCAGAGTGTTGTAAGATCACGCAGAGTGTTGCAACGTGTGAGTGTCACTTCTATCCATTACCGCGTGGTGTGTTTTTGCTAAATCATCGACGTCAGCAGCTTTGCATGTGTTAATACGCCACCTCAGAACAGCTGCTCATCTTCACTTTGGACCCCATTTACTGTATTCGATACTTGTGGGTGCATCTCCTGTTGGTTTGATGTTACTTGGTTTCACAAGGCTGCATACATTTTTGTTATGGAGTGTATCTTTGCTGTAAGAAGGTAATAATTCTTTTACTGCCATGTGTTTATGTCTTTCATTTATTTGTAGTACATGGAACATGCTAATTATGCTCTGAAACTGGCAAAAAGATAAGCTTGTTATGCACCTCTCTAACATTCCCTCCGAACATTGTAATAGATTCATAGATGTTACTATGCTAATAACCTTGAGGGTCTTTCTAAGCCTAGCCAAGTTTTCCCAAAAGAATAGTGATGTCTTATATCCAAATAGGAAACTGAGGACCAGGCATTTATAACTTATCTCTGTCCATAAGGGACATGGGTGCCAGGCCTGGTGCAAATTTCCTATTTCAAATCCACATGTCTAGGTTGCACTTAAATTGTGTAATAAAGACAAACTCAGCTTTGCATGGATGGGAAGCCAACTCCATAGGAGGGGCAGCCTTTGGGGCACATATCTATTTCTCCAGCATGTTCTGTTTTAGTTACAGACAAAATTCAGGTTCCTCAAGTTTTCTGATATATAATGGACAGGTAACAATGTGTGAGGCTTTTATACCAGCAAGACAAAAGCTTTTTACATAGTTAAGCCCTCAGGGCAATCAGATAAACACACAATAAGCCTTCCACCAACAGTTCCCAACTCCGATGGGCTGAATTAGCCCTCTGCTCCCACCAGAGTGCAGAATAAAACCCTCTTAATGTAAAACAAACAGGTTTTGAGCACAACTGCAGTAGCAAATGCTTTACAACAAAAGGCAGAACTCCTGCAGTATCAGGAATCCTTGGAAATAAGTTAACAAATTTCTACAAACAGAAAAACTTTGCTATACTTAGAAATATTTTTGCAAACTCTGGAGAACTTTGGCAAACTCAGAACAGTGTTTGCAGTATCAGAGGAGGTTAGGAAATATTTGAATACTGTTAAAATGACCTAAAAGAAGTACAGTAACAAACAGATGGCATTTCTTTAACAAGTTCAGTCTGAAAAATAGTGATAAATGTAACCAAATGAAAAACTACCACACAGAAGTGTTAAATAGCACCGAGGTAGTTAGAGCACATGCAAAAAAAAATAATACTTAGATCAGCTTTGTAGGTCCACAGATGGGTACTATAGTCACAGGTGTCCAAGCCAGGCACAGGGAAGCTATGAATAAATGAGTGCAGCCTCACAAAAAACTAAGACTTTTATACCAACAGGATGAAAGTCTTTTTACACAGTTAAGTCCCCAAGCCAATCAGATAAACACAATAAGCCTTGCAACAGCAGTTCCCAACTGGGAATGGGTTGAATCAGCCCTCTACATCCAGCAGAGTGCAGAATAATATCTTCTTAATGTAAAACAAACTGGTTTTGAACTCAAGTGCAGTAACAGATGCTTTACAACAAAAGGCAAAACCCCTGCAGTATCACGAATCCTCGTTAATAAGTCCACAAACTTCTACAAACACAGAAAAACTTTGCAAAACATAGAAATATTTTGGCAAACTCATGTTTTATGAGGTCTCTAGCTTTACAGAAGGAGTTCAGAGCAGAAGTTGCTTTTACATACTGGTAGGTGTTCCATAGCTTGCCCATGAGTCACAGCTACATTTTATGTCAGTTGCAGTCTTTGGCAGGCACCTCAGCTTATCTCTTTGCTTTCATAGTCAAGTGTAAGAGCAGAGTACCAAAGGGATAGAGGAGTGAACGTATTCCAAAGCCTCATTCAATACGAGGAAGAGAAGAGAAAAGTACTCTGTCTGTCTGGCCGTGCATAATCTAGTATTAAAGGCTTCAGACTCAGTGTTTGGTTTTACCAAACTGCATGAAGGAATGCGATCTTTGCATTTTACCTCACAGCCAAACAGTAAAGGTTGATAGATGATTAGAGACTGTGTCAGGTATGATGTTAGCTTTTGGAACACTACCAAGTTCATGGTTTCATAGGTATATACTAGGCTAATGACCACCATGGCCTTTAAAAGCCTAGCCATGCAGCCGAACCCAATTGTGCCCCTATGTGTCATGGGCATCAATTAGGATGGGGTATGTTAGGAAGTTTCTAGAGATTATATGGGGGGTATGTTAGTTTGGGCATTACTGTCTGCCTCTGTCTATCAGGGACATGGAGGCCAGACCCAAGATGAATTTCTGATTTCCCATCCATTGGTCAAGGTGGCACTTATACAGGGTTAGGAAGGAACTCTGCTTCGCATCAATGGGAAGACTGTTCCAGGGCACAGGATCCCCTGAGACACTTATGCGTCTTATTTATGTCACAAGCGAAATGTAAATCCTTGGATCTAGTGTTTGTGATGCTGTTTGTTGATGTACAAAAGGTCTGTCAACGCTGGTTCTGAAGATGCCTTGTATGCCGAGCATAAATTGTGTCTCAGTAACTGTAGGAGGTTGAGTACAGAGATCGAGTTTTAAGGCGATCTGCACTGGGCAATGCATTTATACCCTGGATCCTCCTGGTAAGGAACCTTTGTAGGCATTCCAACCATTGCATATGTCTGATTAGGTACATGCTGAAGGGTGGATTATACTCAATGATGGGTCTGATTAGGACCAAATAAAGAGGCACTATAATGTCCTTACTTATAAGTTGGGTGACACAGAATGATTTTCTTACTACCTTGGCTACATGTTGGTCAAAGGCCAGATTAGTGTCTACATATGTTCCCAGATCCCTGACTACTGGGTCAACTGTTAGGGTGGCTTAGTGATGGAGTAATTAGCCTGGGTGGCAGTTTCTCCAAAAGGCACTATAATGCATTTCTTGGCACTGAGTTTTAATCCTTGACTTTGGCACCAGTCATTTGTCTGTGTTAGACCCTCTTGTAAGATGTTTATGTCATCAGGGGAGTCTATCATAGCTCGCAATTTGCAGTCATCTGTGTACTTGATAAGCCAAAGGTCCTTGTCACTAGCCTTTACCTCTGTGAAGGAGATTCCAAACTGGAGCTGTGCCGGCATGGAGCCCTGAGGTACCCAGCTGATGACTGGTCTCTTAGCGGAGGTGGTCTCACCAATCCTGACTTCCTGGGTCCTGTCTGTGTCACAGCTGATACTCCAGTGAGATATGTGGGAGTCTATGTCCTGTTCAGTGAGTTTGGCAAACATACCCAAGTGGGGTATTGTACTGAATGCTTTCGCCAGGTCCAGGTAGATGTGGGCACCATTTTCCCCTCATCCATTAGATGACCTTCTCAAAAAACTGATAACAGGCTAAAATCTGATATTCACATCTCCCAAACTATTAAAAAAGTCCTTGCAAAACTTGGTTCACTATATAGGGCCAAACCTTACCTAACACCCCAAGCCAGATTAGCCACTGCTAGATCACAACTTATGCCCACCCTTCTCTACGGCTCACACACATTCACCAAGCTATGCCACTGTGACCTCCATAATCTTGAGTCCTGCTATAACAAAATAGCAAAGTTTGCCACCAATCTCCCCCACAAGACCCATCATTGTACTGCTCTTTAACAACTCAAATGGCTAGAATTCCCCAACCTACAAACCCTCAATCAACTTACCTTCGCCCATAATATCATCCCCAACCCCAAAAATTGCCCATCCATATCAACACTAGTCCAACTACAGGTTAACAGCAGGTCCCTTAGGTCTTCAGATAAGCCATTGCTCAACATCACTCAATCTCACAACTACCATGGTGACTCTCTATACTCAAAACAAAATAGCTAAGCTCTGGAACGCTCTCCCTCTAAACATTCAAATCACTGCCTGCCATCTTTCCTTCAAAACTTGAGCTAAAGGATCACCTCATAGACAACTGGCTCTGCCCCTGCAAATCACGAGGCTAAACCCTGATCTCATTATATTCCCCCCTCTCCCCATGCTTACTTCTCATGATTTACTGCTCAACTGTCTTCTAGACCACGACTACTATGTCCTTTACTCTCTTCTCCTCTCTATGACTACTTTTACTCTGCAATTAATAAAAACAACTGAACTTTCAAAAATAAAATAAAACAGCAATGAAACGGTCACAGAAACGTACTAACAAAAATCCAGTTTAATAGACCTTTAGTGCTTCGGCTTCACATACAGCCTTAAAAAGTACTTCTTGAAGGCTGTATGTGAAGCCAAAGCACTAAAGGTCTATTAACCTGGAATTTCGTTAGTATGTTTCTGTGACTGTTCCACTGTTGTTTTATTTTACTCTGCAATTGTAGCCACACACTTCATGTACAAGACTCAGCACTCTGTTTCAGGTGCCCAGAACCCGTGTGTGTAATTTGCTTTTTCTACATTTGACACTGCTGCTGCCGCTGCAACAATATTCTCTCCTGCATTATATGTATTAAGTTATAAATATGATCTTGTATTATTTTGTAATAGGTTATATTTCAATTCTTGTATGCTGACAAATATTGTATGTACTTGCTAATTATGTTCAATATTACAAACCTTACTAGTGTGTATCAATTGTAACCTGATTCTGGAGCTTTTCTCCCTGGGTCTCCACTGAAAACGGGCTACATGCCCAGTCGGCACTACCCAGGAATCAAATGTAATAAATAAAATAAATAAAAAATACGTCCACCAGGTTTAGTAAGCATGACCTTCCCTTGACAAAACTGGACTGGGTTGGTCCAGTGTCCTAAGCTTGCCTATGTCTTTTTTTATCATTTCCATGATGGTTCATGTCATGGCTTTGCATTTTACACTAGTCAGACTAATAGGTCTTTAGTTTCTGGGTTACTTGATGGTCCACCCTTGAGAAGTGGAATAACCATTGCAATCCTCCATTCTCATGTTACAAAGCCTGTTTTGAGGCTATTGTTTAAAAGTGACTCAAGTGGTCCTTGTAGGTCCTGTTCCAAGCTATTGAGGAGTCACCCTGGGATGCTGACAGGGCCCACTGAGGCCATGATTTTCGCCTTAACAACTGCCATCAGGACCTGCTCCCTATTAATAGTTGGAGGGGTTATGGTAGTAGGAATTTTATGGGAGAGGTGAGGGGTGAAGTCTGAGCTGATTTTGTCATCCAACAAATTCACTGTGTAACTCTGAGTGAAGGTGGCACCATTGACTTCCAGTTCAGCACTCTAATGTATGCTGTCTTCAAGGTTTTGGACATAGCTGTTAAAAGCCTTGTGGTTGTCTTTAGCCTGTGAGTCTATCTTGACCTCATAATTGGCCTTGTTGGACTTAATTAGTCCTCTTAGTTTCCTGTTTAATTTGGAGAGTGCCTATCATTATGGCAGTCGATCTTCCTGATTTTAGCCATTACTTTTTTCCTTTTGTTATATACCCTATTAACCTTAGGATTCCTCAAGTGTGGTTTGTTTTTAGAGTTTGCTTTGGGCTTACCTGTAGTAGGTACAGCAGCCTCTATACAGCCATTTACATGTTATACAGGGCTCTGTCAGCAATTCCACATAGGTTGCTATGAATATGGGATTGGGAAGGGCACTGATTTTGGGCAAACTATCGCTTAATAGGAGGTAGTTTGTTTAGGA
Organism: Protopterus annectens; assembly: GCF_019279795.1. Lineage (NCBI taxonomy): Eukaryota > Metazoa > Chordata > Ceratodontiformes > Protopteridae > Protopterus > Protopterus annectens. Next base: position 79,878,796 of record NC_056741.1, read on the forward strand.
ATATTTCCTGTTATATGGCTTGCTACGGTTGCTGAGTTAATTTTTGTTTTGAAAGAGACAGCTTTGTGGTCTACCCTCACCAGTGAGGACATGACACTTGGGGGGAGGTGTGCAGAGCACTTCCATATCGGTGATTACCAGATCCAGTATGTTTGTTCCTCTGGTGGGTGTGTGCAGTATAGTGGCACAAATACTCTTGATCAGAAAGTCCAGGAATCATTGTGCCTGCAAGTATGAGTCAGTGTATGCTTCCCAGTCTATAGAGGGGTAACTAAAGTCTCCCATGAAGAGGATATTCGGTTTAATAGTGAGTCTCACCAGTAGATCTAAGGTATGAACTATAGGATTCTAAGGACATAGAGGCTGACATATCTTGCTAGGATATGGTATGGGACTTTTTCTATGGTGATTTGCATGTGGTTAAATTCCAGGTAATTGTCCTGTTTAGCCAACCTAGAGTTATGCTTTTTGCTAATATATATTGAAACTTCTCCACCCTTTGTCCCTGTCTGTGCAGCTGATGGCCTAAATGTGTGGAAGGTATTGAAGCCTTGCACTGCCAGAGTACTTTCTGTGGATTTAAACCACGTCTCAATAATGCCACAGATGTCTGTATTCTGCAGGGTGAGGAGAGCTTATAGGGTGCAGAGTTTCTTGTTCAGGCTCCTAGCATTGAGCAGTAACATATTTATATTGCTTTGGGGTTTATTTGCTATGTCAGTAGGTTTGTCAATTTGGCATTGCCAAAAAAGGCTCTAAGAGAATAGATAAAGTTATAGCCAATATTCAGAAGTCTAGGGAAGACAGGTGCAGACCAACCTTTGCAAAGCAATGTAGTTTGTTAACCTTGTCCTCCCACGCTGACAAATACTGAACCCCCCTGGAAAGACACCTGAAACTAAGCCAATTATTGAAATCAAATCATCTTTTGTTCATACTGTGGCATCGTCCTTGGCAAAGGTAGAATGTTGCTCAGTTCAAGGGACATACCTGATCGGGACACATTTTCAGATGGATCAACAAAGTCTGTCTCCATATAGTCCTGGGAAGTAAGTCTCGGATCATTAATGCCCACACATCCTATAATAGAATCATACTGGTACCTGTGGTGTAGTGACCTCCTGAGTGTGTGCATAACTTGGCCCAGAGGAACCCAGGCAAGAACACCATCCTTTAACTTGTTTGGTTCTTGTTGTTGTTTAGTCATGTGGAGGAGTCCAACTCTGAGACCTATTGGGTTTTAGCACACCAGACTAGATTTCAACAAATGCTTCTGTAAGTTCTTGCAGATTCTTATCTGTTATTTCAGTAATGCTGTCTGTCCACCTCTGCTGACCCTTCTTTTGTCTTTGATTTGTTTTCAGGCATCATTGTCTTCTCTGATAAATCCTGTCTTTGCATTATGTAGCCAGATTATTTATGGTTTTACTATCAGATCTTCCAGTGAATAGTCTGGCATAAATTCCTTAAATATTGACTAATTTGATCTTTCAGTAAAGAGAGTGCTCAAATGTTTTCTCCAGTTCCGCAGCTCAAAAGCAGTTCTTATTGTCCAACTCTGACAAGCATTTGTTAGTACTAGAAAGACCCAGGGGCGGCTCGTGGCATCGGACTGCCGGACTGCAGCCCCCTCAGCTAAAAAGTAAAGTGTTTAAGTGATTTAAAAAATGTAAAAAAAAAAAAAAAACCTTTTTTTTTGTTTAAACAAACTTCGAGTCCGTGACATGGAAGTACGCGCATGCGCACTTTAACCGCCTCGGGCTGTGCTGGTTTTAAACAGCTTTTTTTTTGTTTTTATTGCAGCCTGGAGCAGTAATGAAGGCATCGTTGTGATGCCCAGAAGTCTATGCGGTTCCAAACTGCATAGAATTGGAAGGGGCTCGGACTGCGACGTCCGCAGGCACGTCATGACGTGCTTGCTGGGCTAAATGCTGCTGATTGGTTGTCGCTCTCTTCGCGGGCTTTATGTGCTGGGAAAAGAGCGAGAATCAAACAGTAAGTCAGTCGTGTTGTGGATTGATTCGGAGTCAGTCACACAGGAAGGATTTAACGTTAATTTGAAGTCAGTTGTGTTGTGGATTGATTCGGAGTCAGTCACACAGGAAGGATTTAAAGTTAATTTGAAGTCAGTCGTGTTGTGGATTGATTCTTAGTCAGTCACACAGGAAGGATTTAACGTTAATTTGAAGTCAGTCGTGTTGTGGATTGATTCGGACTCACTCACACAGGAAGGATTTAAAGTTAATTTGAAGTCAGTCGTGTTGTGGATTGATTCGGAGTCAGTCACACAGGAAGGATTTAAAGTTAATTTGAAGTCAGTCGTGTTGTGGATTGATTCAGAGTCAGTCACACAGGAAGGATTTAAAGTTAATTTGAAGTCAGTCATGTTGTGGATTGATTCGGAGTCAGTCACACAGGAAGGATTTAAAGTTAATTTGAAGTCAGTCGTGTTGTGGATTGATTCGGAGTCAGTCACACAGGAAGGATTAAAAGTTAATTTGAAGTCAGTCGTGTTGTGGATTGATTCAGAGTCAGTCACACAGGAACGATTTAAAGTTAATTTGATGTCAGTTGTGTTGTGGATTGATTCGGAGTCAGTCACACAGGAAGGATTTAAAGTTAATTTGAAGTCAGTCATGTTGTGGATTGATTTGGAGTCAGTCACACAGGAAGGATTTAAAGTTAATTTGAAGTCAGTCGTGTTGTGGATTGATTCGGAGTCAGTCACACAGGAATGATTTAAAGTTAATTTGAAGTCAGTTGTGTTGTGGATTGATTTGGAGTCAGTCACACAGGAAGGATTTAAAGTTAATTTGAAGTCAGTCGTGTTGTGGATTGATTCGGAGTCAGTCACACAGGAAGGATTTAAAGTTAATTTGAAGTCAGTTGTGTTGTGGATTGATTCGGAGTCAGTCACACAGGAAGGATTTAAAGTTAATTTGAAGTCAGTCGTGTTGTGGATTGATTCGGAGTCAGTCACACAGGAAGGATTTAAAGTTAATTTGAAGTTAGTCGTGTTGTGGATTGATTCGGAGTCAGTCACACAGGAAGGATTTAAAGTTAATTTGAAGTCAGTCGTGTTGTGGACTGATTCAGAGTCAGTCACACAGGAAGGATTTAAAGTTAATTTGAAGTCAGTCGTGTTGTGGATTGATTCGGAGTCACTCACACAGGAAGGATTTAACGTTAATTTGAAGTCAGTCATGTTGTGGACTGATTCGGAGTCACTCACACAGGAAGGATTTAACGTTAATTTGAAGTCAGTCATGTTGTGGACTGATTTGGAGTCACTCACACAGGAAGGATTTAAAGTTAATTTGAAGTCAGTCGTGTTGTGGATTGATTCGGAGTCAGTCACACAGGAAGGATTTAAAGTTAATTTGAAGTCAGTCGTGTTGTGGATTGATTCGGAGTCACTCACACAGGAAGGATTTAAAGTTAATTTGAAGTCAGTCGTGTTGTGGATTGATTCGGAGTCAGTCACACAGGAAGGATTTAAAGTTAATTTGAAGTCAGTCGTGTTGTGGACTGATTCGGAGTCACTCACACAGGAAGGATTTAACGTTAATTTGAAGTCAGTTGTGTTGTGGACTGATTCGGAGTCACTCACACAGGAAGGATTGAAAGTTAATTTGCCATTGGATGTTTATTTATTTATTTTTTTTGGGTGGCCTATATTTTGCTGAAGAAGAACAGAAGAAGAACTGAAGAAAGAAGTAGTAGAAGAAGAAAGAAGTTAGAAGAATAACAGAGTGAAGGTGCAGAAGTATACCAAGTAGGAAGGGTAAGCTAAGGGTAAGCTAAACGGCAGGGGAATATAGATATGGTTGCTTGAAATAAGCCATATTTTATTGCAAAGTCTTTTCTATAATGAGTAGTGTTGTGGGTTAAAGATTATAGACAGCAGCAGCAATACCAGTTTGTGTATACTGCCCTACAAGTAACTGCATGAGAGTCCATTTTGGAAGTGGCTCATTTGTAGTATTACTGTTTCTATTAGAGTAGCATATAGGATGTGGGTTACAGTTAGTTTTGCAGAATATCAGTGCTCCCACCCCATATCTTTTACAAGACCTGTTGTCATGGAATGTGCAATTTTTTAGAAACATGTTAAGAAATCCAAGGTCTCTTTTATAGCCATAGTTCTGTAACAGCAACAATTTTTTGAATTTTAGCATTCTAGTCATGTTTGGAATTGTGTCAATGTATTATTTATTTCAATTAGATTAGAGGATCATTTGATTAAAAAGTTATTTAAAAGATGACAGCTAGGTTTAAGCAACTACTAGGGCAGAAATTATAATGAAGTAGAAATTACATTTTATATATAAAGCACGTACAATTATAACAGGGTTTTATGTGATCTATTAGACTTCTCCTGAAAGGAGAATAAGTATTATGTTGTGTCTGTGTTCAGCATCTAGGCGGTTTTACTTTGCTGAGATAATTTTGCTGAAGAATTTTTCTCCAGAGGTGAGCCCAAATGGATGAGACCCACTGTTTTGACTTATGGCAGAGAGGAATAGATTGGCAGTCTGCTTCTAAGGGATGGGTCATGCTGTGATTGGAAGTCAGTTGGCTTTCTGTAAAGAAATGCCATGATGGTCTTCCTGTAGATAAAGGTTAATAAGTCTACATATAATATTTATGGTTGTTTGCATTTTGCTGGTATGGTGAAGTTGTACAGGAAGAAAACTGTGGTGCATATTCTAGTTTATGAAGAAAGAAAGTAATACACTTAATCACTACATACAAGATTTTTTGTATTAGTTATACAAACCTTTAACTTTTTAAACCATTAACCTTTTTCTCGTACGCTATTTCTTCTTCACTCTTTTCATCTCTACCTTTCTCATTTCTCTTCCTTTCACTGTATAGATTTAAGTATATACATTTTATGTACAATTTGCTATCTTGTAATGAACTGCATATTGGAAACTTGTTTCTCTTTTGAAATGATCATTCATTCCTTGGGTTGATATGACTCCAATTTTTGCTATTTTTTAAAGTAATGATTTGTTTATGTAATGTACTTAGTATTTAGTGGAGCTTTTCTCCTCGGGCCTCTGCTGAAAATGGACATGTATCCAGCCAGACTAGCCCGGTCAACAAATGTAAAATAAAATAAAATAAATAACATATATACAACTTCATTTAAAAAGTTAGTACAGACAGAAAGGAATGTATAGAATGACCTGTAAGTCAAAAGAAGCTAAAGGTGAAAAGAGAGAGAACAGAAGCAGCAGTCCTGCATATACAACCATGAGCGGCTTGAATAGTTTCAGTTCTTCACAGCTTACTTACTCTCTCTACTCTGATGCTGTCAATTATAAAAGTTTGAATGCTGGCTGGAATCATTCAGTGCCTTGTGCACAACGAATAACTGCAGACAGGTCAGTCAATGATTTCCTTGGTCTGTGCTGTGCTGCTCTAGGTTTCACGTGCAAATTTAGGTCAAGGCCAGCAATGTCAGCTTAACTGTAGTACAAATATGAAAGCAACTGTTTTAGTCTTCCAGAACAAAGAACAGTAAAGAATATTGATTTCTTTTTAAATGATTGGAGATTCCCATTTTAAATAGCTACCACAGCAGTAATAGCTTTGCAATGCTTGTTGCTGGCTGGGGATTTAGTGAAGGGAAGCAAGCAAGCAAGTGCTATTTAATGTTTGAGTTTAGCAGCCTGACAAATTTCTCTGAAAGAGTTTTCTTTAATTTTTTAACATATTTAAAAAGGTAACAGGTATAGGCACTCAAAGCAAACTGATAAATCCAAAGAAAGTGCCAAGGTCCGCTTTTAGGTGATCCAAACAACTTTATTTCACAGAATTAAAAAAAAAAGTCACGCTGCTAAGTGAACCCAATAGCAGCTATATAACCATATATAGTTATATAGCTGCTATTGGGTTCACTAAGCAGCGTGACTTTTTTTTTTTAATTCTGTGAAATAAAGTTGTTTGGATCACCTAAAAGCGGACCTTGGCACTTTCTTTGGATTTATTATATTTAAAAAGGTGCAACCACTACGTTATTCAGTACTACTAATGGAATATATAGGAATCTTCAGCTATTCATTCACGTCACAGTGTAAATGAGGTAAGGGTAACCGTAACACATGTAGCAGTACTTCCAGGCTTAGATGCGACATTTCTCATGTATCATTGTCTCTGTCCTCATATGAGAGTGTTGCTGTTTTGTTAAAATTATCAGCTGTATACATTATAATACTGAATCTCCTGTGGCTTGTATTTCAAAACTATATATAAATTGCATCCATCAGCAATTTCTATGACTAACGCTGCACTAGAGGTGGCTACACATGGGTAAGAATTTGTAAACCTAGACTGCATGCTTTAACCTCTAGCTGATTTCTTTCAAGTTTTATCCAGAGGGAGAACTGTTTTCTACTGAACCAACCTGTAAAGTCTCCCTATTAGAGTTTGGAGGCCTGCTAATGTGATTTTTGATAACTATGGGTTATAAGTTGCAACTGAGTCTGTCAAAGTAGGGGGATACACTGAGATGCCTCAACCACAACCTTATATTGAATTCTGCTTCAGGCACACTGTCGGTGCCACTGTTCTGAGTATTGAATCTATGGTCTGCAGTCGTTAGGATTTCAACAGGCATCTGCCTCTCTAGTTTCCACACAGCCTTCAATATTGATTTATGAAATTGCTTGTTTTTTCCTTTAGGTCAACTTTTATGACAACCTCTGATTAGTTTTTACTTTGGATATATGTTTATTTTTAATCCAAACTATATAACCATTCCATATTTTTTTTCTTTCCCAAGCTGAATTACTTTACAGTTTTATGCCCACCCTAGTGATTTTCATCCTTTTTTTTTTTTGTGCACACACAACCAGTATTTTTAACTGCTGAAAACTTCTGCTGTGAAATGCCCAAAAAGTATTGAGAATTCCTGTCTCAAGCATTTTTGAAGACATGGCCTTTTAGTTATACATATGATTGCCAGGTCACCAGCTAGGACCTGCACTGGCTCTGTCTTTAATGCACAGAAGGAGCACTTGACATAAAGGACTGCCGTAAGTGTCAGTGTTTCAGTCTGAACACCAAAGGAGAAGGCATGAGAAGTTAGATGGCCACCATGGCAATCTCTACCAAACTGTAGTGATAATTAATGCATTCACTTAGTCAGTCAAGCTTATGTTTAAGCAAGATACCTTTTATTTACTTTTTTAATTATATAAAGATCTGCTGGAAAGTTATCTGCTCAGATTTTTTCTTTGCATAAAGTCGGTGCTATTTTACAAGTTGGAAACTAAGCAACAGTGATGAGCATTTCTGCAACATTCTGAGGTTCACTGAATGACAGGTGTTTTGAGTTTCAGATTCATACCCTACAGAAAATTCATACTGATGCAAGACCTACTGAACTTTCTAAGTTTGTAAGAGCAGCATTTAAAAATTGTCTGTATTTTTGGGCCTTTGTCCTACTTTTATTTATGGCTTTATCCAGATTTCTTGCTCTGAGGTCGAGAGTATATGAAATGTGTCAGGGCCATCGCCATCAGCCAGGCACTTTTCAAATTGTGACATACTTGTTGTACCCCACTCCCCCATGTAGTGACTTTAGATGTGTCCAGGCAAGGAGCACTTAGAGTATCCAAGGTAGACACAAGTACAGTCATGGCTTTTAATCTGTCCTTTAATTTGCAGAATGTTCTGGTTTTCTGTCATATTTTTATACAGTTGATTTTGTGTATTTAGAAAATGCATTTTGTTGGCTGCTTGGTTTTTTTTTATACTTTATTTTGACTGTCATTCCAGTAATGTATTTAAAAAGTAATTTATTTTTTCATGCCTCACAACCTGTGTTTCCATCTAGATATTAAGTAAGTTGTCATGTAGCCAATGCATTGAAATATTTTTTTTCTTCCACACTTCATTTTGTCTTGATTGGACTCTTGTAATGACTGTTTGGCACCCAGGGCAGCATATTTAAAGTTCCAGTTGTTGTGGTTTTGAGCATAGCTCCACCCCTTTATATTTGGCCACACCCCTTCCTATTGGCCACACCCATTCAACTGTCTCCTGCAGCCCCCCCCTTTAATTTGAAGTCACCAGCCGCCACTGGAAAGACCACAACTTTGACTATATGGGCCTTTGTTGAAAATGTGATGTCATTGCTCCTTAAAACCTAATCCAGATTTGCCATAGCTTTCCTTCATAGAAGCAAGCTTATTTTACTGCTTGAAGGCTGTTTGCCAAAGCTGTAGAGTGTTTTTTACCTGCAATAAATCTTGTCCGGTAGCCTTTTTGTTTTATTATTCATCACACAGTATCTGTGTTAGTGGTGTTATATTTTAATTTCATGACTGCAGACACCAACTGCAGAAATTATTGAGCCCAGGAAAATAAAATCTGTCACTGTCTTAAGGTCTTCGTCACCTATAATGAAAAGTATTGATAGCGCTAGATGATATAATTTCTCTCATTTTGATGTGAAAAACCAAGCCAGCTTTTGTAGTTTCTACTTTCAGCTTACCTAGAATCCTACAAGCTGTTTAACTCTTTCCTTTTGCTATCATCTACACATCTGAGGTTGCTGGTATTTCTCTGAGCAGTTTTAATCTAGCATCTGAGTGTTCTAATCCAACATGTTTGTAGGATTTAATCAGAATATAAATTAAATACATAAGGTGAGGATATACAGCCTGGTTGAATTCCCTTCATAATATTGGTGAAGTTATTCCATATTCTTTTTTAACTGTAGATTGTTGTTCTGCATACAGATGTAAATGTTTTCCTAGAACTTCGCCGCTTTCTTTATTATCTAGTGATTGTTGGCGATTTGATCCGTGGTGCCTCTACCACTTCTAAGACCAACCTGTACATCAGGTAGCTCTTGGACAATATGTTGCTGGACTCTAGCTTGTAGGATATTGAGCATTAACTTGCTAGCATGTGAAACAAATGCAGTTGTTCAAAACGATAGCACTATTTGGTATGGCCTGTTTTGGAACGGGAATTTACATTTACTTTATCCAGTCCAATGGCTAATGCTGTGCTTTCTAAATTTGCTATCAAATACCAGTTAATGCAGGAACAGCATCATTTGTAAGGATTTTAAGTAATTCAGCTGGACTTCCGTCACCCCCTGCAGCAGGGATTTCGAGAGCCCAATTACATTTACTTTTCGGGATATCTGGTTATAGATTGTATGCATCAGTTCTGTAAGGATCCTTCATAGGTACATCTTCTGTATATTCCTGCCACCTTTTCTTAATATTTTCTGCTTCTGCTAGGTCCCGTCCACCATTGTCTTTTATCATGGCCATTTTTGTCTGGATGTTTCCCTTAATATTTCTAAACTTCTTGAAGAGATCTCTTGTTTTCCCCAGCCATTATCCTCTTGTTCTGTTTGTACCCCATTTAAATATGCATCCTTTTGTCTGCTTGTTAGTGTCTGAACCTATGCATTCACTTTGATATATTTTCCCTGTCTTCACTGCTTTTTGCTGATCTTTCTTTGGCCACTTATGAAGCCTTCACAGACAGACACTTTGCCTTTTTAATGCTCTTTCTATTTGGAATTCTTTTTGCCATCTCCTGAACAATATCATCAACTTCTCTCCATAGTGCTTCAAGTACTCAAGCTACCAGGTCTAATAACGTAAATCTGTTTCACCTACACTATATACTGGGCCAGATTCCAAAAGAGTTGCTCTCGGTGTGACTTGCTTTTGTGTATGGCCTGTGTATAAACAGGAATACTACAGGGGCCAAATGCTAAAACACCTGTTTCTGCTGTCAGTGTAAGAAGTCACTTGCACTGACATCAAGTCCTTTGGAATCAGGGCCATATATTTGGAATAGTGTTGCGCTTGCATCTAGTAGGCCTGGGAGCTTTTAATTTAATTCTAAACTTTTGTGATAAAAAGCTGATGGTTAGAGCCATGTGGTCAGATCCAGGTTTTATTTTTTGCTGACACTATTTAGCTCTTCCATCATTGAATGCAAAGTGCACAGACAAACAGATTTTGGTGTTGACCATCTGGTGCTATCCAAGAGCAACATTATCTGTTAAACTGTTGAAAGAGTATTTGATTTGCTATGACCTGTGAATTATCTTGGCAGACGTCTACTAGTCCAGGTCCCACTTCATGTCATACTCTAAGGACAAACGTATCCCACTATTGTCATTGTACTTTGATCACAAGCTTTAACATTTCACTCAAGTTTAATGAATACTTGGCAGGGAGTCTGATATGTTGAGCTAGACCAAACGTGTGTACAGAGTGAGAAAAGCAATGACAGAATTGCCAGCTGAGGTCCTTTCAACCACACATTCTCTTTCAATGTTTGTTGCAAGCCACTGTACAAAACTCTTCTACAGTCTTTTGCAGAAGTGAAACAGACTTAGACATGGGCAAGACTGATAATTTCTGCATTATTGACCCGAATGAAAAGGTTGAAAACTTCATTTTCAGCAGCTGGTAGAAGCAGAGAAGATGAGAAGCTATGGAGGGTCTTTAAGCATAATGCTTATCTCCCTTCTTCTTAATGGATCCCACCTTGTCTACTGCATAGAGAGTTCAGTGGATAATATTATCGAATATAACATCTCTTAAACATGACAAAGTTGTATCAACAACATCAGAATTATAAAGGACAAGCAAAGACTTGCAGGACCTGAATTTTTTTGCACATACTTCAAGCATTTATATACAGAAATGTCTAGGGTCTGAGAGGAGCCCACATGTTATTGGAAGGATTCGTTAGGATGGGGCTGCTAGTAAGATGATCAGAGTTTGTATGAATTTCTCCACTAAGAATAAGAGAAAGAGGCACAAGAAGATGTGGTTGTGTTATAATGTGTAGATGCTGGTAGTATTTATTTAATTTATATTTTACAGAAATCAAAGTTTAAGGCAGGGATGGTATCGTGAAGCTTCCAGAAGGAATGGCAAATGCAGTGAGGTCTAAGAAAAGCAAAATTTATTTTGTCTTAAGAATTCCACTTCTTTCATGGGATAAGAGACAGCAGTAATGTTGGAGATGAAGTGGGGTGGTAACACGTTCCTTTGCCAACAAGAATACAAAAGGTTAAGTGAGTGATATAACCTAGTCCTGACATACTAGGCAGTGTGTGCCACTGTATGAGGTGGTGCTGGAACTGTCTGTGGAATTTCAAGTAGCAGTCAAACAAAGACTTTAATAAACACTGGTTTTATTTAACTAAACATAAAGTAGGTTGAGACTGCCAATTATAGAGTCAAAATATAGCAATAGGATATAATAAAATAGTGATTATGTTTTCAATAAAGTAGTTCATTAGCCGCTTTAGTGCACAAAGCATAAATATTTGTCCCACTCCCTCTTAAACTGATCTGCAAATGCTTGTAGCATGGACTTGATTATAGAGTTTAACCTCTCAACAAGACCATTAGTCTGGGGATGGTAGGGGGTGGTCTTCATGTGCTTCACCCCACAAGACTTCCACAGACAAGCCAGCAGGTCTGACATAAAATTGGCACCTCTGTCAGTCAGTATTTCTTTTGGGAAACCTACCCTGCTGAAAATCTCTAACAAAGCATTTGCCACCTTCTCTGCCTCAATAGAGGACAAAGCCACTGCCTCAGGGTATCGTGTAGCATAATCCACTACCACTAGGATATACCTTTTCCCTATGGAACTTGGGGTTCTCAGAGGACCCACAATATCCATAGCTACCCTCTGAAATGTCTCCTCAATCACAGGCAAAGGCATCAAAGGAGCTCTCACCTTGTCTCCTGCCTTGCCTACCTTTTGGCACTGCTCACAGGTCCTGCAGTACCTTGTTACATCTCTGGAAATTTCAGGCCAATAGAAGTTCTGCATAATACACCTCTTTGTATGTTTTATACCCATATGACCTGCAAAGGGAATATCATGGGCTATGGCTAGAAGTGCCAGACGGTAGTCTCTAGGCACTACCAACTGCTGTACTGTCTCACCTTCTAGCCCTCCCTCAGGGGTTCACTCTCTATATCATAACCCTTTGTCCCAGTATACAGATTGGTTTACATTTATAAAGGTGAGCCACAGTGGTACGAATGCTCATATGAGTGACTCATAACCACGAAACTGAAAACGGCGATAGTCCTTAATGTTTGAAAAACAGCAAATCGAATAGCAGATTAGCTGTTTTTTGAACATTAATGTCGAACAAAAAAAAAAGAAGTGTAAAGTGGGGGGCAAGCCTCCTACACACCTCGCACACCCCTACCTTAATATTCTAACCCCAAGATCACACCACAGTGGGGAAAAGGACCATTTTCTGAACCCCACGATAGTGCAATCCGACCCACAATGTCGAATGTGCAATGAGCGAATGTCACTGTGCATTCACTCATTGCACATTCAAACCTTTTTTCGTTCTGCGTTTGCAAACTTTGCAAACAACCTTTCAAACAATTGCTGTTCGCCCGAGTGTGAATCATCTTTCTAAAGGTAAACCATACAGATTCCCCCTTTCCTTGAGAATCAGGTACCTTCCTAGCTACCTGCCTCAGGCCTTGCAATGTAGTGTCTGAGAGCTGAGCCTGTCTTAACTCTCTCCTTGTAACCCTTCCCATCTCCCCTTCCATAGGAAGTCTGGCATCCTCTGACAGTGGTGCCTCACTGTCAGCCTGGGTACTACTACTCACCACTACCTTTGCAGTCCCTCTGTCCAAGGGAAACTAAGTACCCACAAGCAGCTGTGGCTCACATTCAGTTTCACTGCTACAGAGTAGCTACCTCCCTGAAGTAACCACCTCACCAGTTCTGGCTGCAAGTATGCAGTCTGTCTGGGTCTCTCCCAGGCTACCAGACCCACATACTTGTCTCCTAGCCTGACCGTGTGTAACTGCATAAGCACATGGTACAGCTTCACCAAAATCCTTCCTTGTCAGGACATCTGTAGGATGGTAGTTTAGTACCCCTCTTGTCTCAAGACAACCTATTATTGGCATTTTGTCTTTCCCACTTACTGGCTCCCTCACCTTTTGCTCCCCACCTTGCCTCCATGGACACCTGTATGCCACATGGCCCTACTGGTCGCATTCAAAACATTTAACCCTAGCTCCTGGACATGTACCTGGACTAGTGGCTTCTGCTACTGGCAGATTCTGTTATGGCAGTCTGTGTTGCTCACCATGGGGTTCCTTTAGACCCATGAGCAGTACTGGGGGTCCCCTTCCTGTGCAGGGCTGCCCTGCTTGCCAGGTATAGGTCTCCCTTCTTCCTCAACTCATCTGAAGTAGCACATTGTCTATCAGCTAACCAGATCCTCATGTCCTCAGGCAAAGTGCGAAGGGCTTGTTCCCTCACCAAAAGGTTTGCCAACCCTTCAAAAGTGGTGACCTGACATCCACTCACCCACCTATGGAAATAAGTGCTCAGTTTAACAACATATTTACACATGCTTTCATCTGCCTTGTGTCTATCCTCATGAAACATTTTCCTATATGTTACAGGTTTTAGCCTAAACAGTTCTAAAAGACATTTTTTACAGCAGTATAATCAAAACATGCAATGTCAGACATTTTGGACAGAACAGTTACAGCCTTACCATGGGGAACCGTACCCAGAGCCCTTGGTCAACTTCATACTGTTTACATACCCTGTCAAATATATGAATAAAACTATCAAAATTATCCCCCTCTTTAAACTGCGGAAGAAATTTACTGACCTCTTGTGCTTCTGGGGTCCAGTTACTCCCTTCCCCATTACCTCCATGACTCTGGCAAAAAGTCAGCATCTCCTTCTCATGCTGCCTCTGCCTCTCTTGTTCCTCAGCTTGCAGACGTAACAGTTTCTCATTCTCCTCAGCCTTCAAATGTTGCAGTCTCTTGTTTGCTTCTAATTCCACACACCTGACCTCCAACTCAAGTCTCTTTAGCTCCAGCTGGATTTTTAAGTCCACTGCAGAAAGGTTGAGCTGTCCATTCTACATGGAAATTATATCTCCACTGCCAGTCTGATTGTCCTCCTGGTTGCTATTTTCTGATGCAGCTGTAACCAAGGCTGCAATCAGGTCGGCCTTAGGTTTCCATGCACCAGTTCCCTAGCCTGGCACATCTCCGCCAGCTGGCTCCGTGTCAGCTTCCCATACTCCTCTGCTGACAGGCTGCCTGCTCATCCTGACTAACTAAGCTAACAAAAGAAATAAAATAATTGTGATCTGAACTCTGAGTATTCACTGCATGGCTGTTTTAGAGTACAAAAACACCTTCAAAGCTCACTGTACACAACCTACAGGATTCACTCTACTCACACCACTACAAGCCAATTAGTATTTGCCAACTAATTAATTTGTGATGTGGATATCCCACTGCTGCCAAGCGCAACTGTGAGGATATCCCACCACTGCCACCACAAATGTGATGCCCGTGTCCTGGCCCAGCAATCAAGGAGCCTCAATCCTCACCACTAACACCAGACAGGGCATCTCATATATGAGGAAAGGATAACAAATACACACAGTAAAGTGCAATTTCCCTTAAGAGCACACATAGATCACAGTCAGTCTGGGGCTGGTTTCTCTCCTGCTCCCCATGTCCCCAGTAAGACTCCCCACTGGCACAGCTATAGGGTCCAGATCTCTGCCTAGCTTGGCAAGCTAAAATCTCCAGCACCCTCTCTATCCAACCAGTGCTTCATGTCCCTGCCCAAGTAGCTGATGCACACCCTTTGGGATAAGTTTATACAACCATGCAGACACTCCTGGGGAAGGCTGGCACAGGTTCTCCAGCTATGCCCCTTTTACCCAGACTATACAGTAGTAATTACTGCCATCACCCAGCTAATATTATCAGCTACCCAAAGGCCCTTAAAAGGGTGTCCAATTATTACTGTGCAATATTATTATCCAATTGGTCGATGTGACTAAACAGTCTCAAGGCTTATTAGAGTGACCTGTAACAGGATCCTTATATATATGCAATGTACTCTTAGAGCTTAACTTATCTCCACACAAACCAGCCACAGTTAAAAGGTTTTAAAGTATTTAATAATAAATAATTAAAACCACAAGACAATACTTTCTACTACACAGTCAGTGCTACTCAAGAGTTCATAGATCACACAGAAATTCTTAAAATAAATCAAATATTTTCTAATTCCTAGCTACTTCTAGGAGAAAACACAGTTCTAACATGCTACTTACATAAAGAGAGCAAAAGGCAGTGCTGAGTTGGATGTACAAGACAAAAATGCTTAATCTCTGGTTCTCACTGTTTAAATTGAAACTGCAGTTCTGCTAAAACATTACATTATCTTTTACACATTCCTGATGTTCCCAGGCTGACAGAAACTGCATTTACATTCTTTTATACTTAGAGCAATAAAGGACATTTCACATGTGAATTCTGGACATTAACTTTTGCCTTAAAACAATAGGCAGGAAGCCTTCATCTAGCCCGGCCGGAGCCAAATTGTATACATGGACGGCAGTAATGAAACAATTTTAATTTCAAAAAACCAACAAGAAATGCTTGACTTAGTTTTCTTTACAGCAGATGGCAATGTTGCCACATTGTTGAAGTTTAGCATTTAACAGCATATTCTTTCATTTAAGAAAACAAGTATGTGATTCACATTCATATTTACAAATGATAGAATTATGTATAAAATTAGATCTGGCTAGGCTGGCAGCCTTCACCCATCTCTACAAGTCTTCACACCATGTACTAGGTAAATGTTTCTTATGTTTTTTTTTATATGTGTTCACTATTTTTGTAGCCTATATATACTATTAGATGAATGAACTAGGTGGAAGATTCTTTTTTATGCAGTTTTACATTTTGAGTCTACTTGGTGTCAATGAATTTGGCTATGTGCCTTTAAGCTAATTAGTTCTTTAATTGACTGATTATTTAACTTGAAAGTATATAAACTGCACATTTTGATGTAAGTTTTGTCTGATGAAGTAGCCTTCAGCTACGGAAGCCCTCACTTTGGATTAAACTTTTATGTTTTTAGTAGCTGTGGTCTGGAGCCTCCTTTGTTGTTTTTACACATATTAGAATGTTCCATTGCATATTATCAGTGCCATGGCAGTAACACAGATCAGAATATTCCACTGTAGGTTGTCAGTGCCACAGCAGGAGAAATAAAGATTAGAGTGTTCCACTGCACGTTATCAAAGCTATTGCAGCAACACAGATCGGAATATTCCACTGCACTTTATCAGTGTTATGGGAGCAACACAGACCAGAATGTTTCATTGCAGTTTTTAGTGCTATGGCAGCAACAGTGATTATAACATTCCACTGTAGGTTATCAGTGCCATGGCAGCAGCACACATTAGAATGTTCCAGTGCATGTTACCAATGCCATGACAGCAGCACACATCAGAATGTTCAGGTGCAGGTTATCAATGCCAAGACAGCAGCACATATCAGAATGTTCCATTGCACATTATCAATGCCATGACAGCAGCACAGATCAGAATGTTCCAGTGATCAGTATCAGTGCCATGACACCAGTGCATATCAGAATGTTCCATTGCACATTATCAATGCCATGACAGCAGCACACAGCAGAATGTTCCAGTGCATGTTATCAATGATATGACAGCAGCACATATCAGAATGTTCCATTGCACATTATCAATGCCATGACAGCAGCACACATCAGAATGTTCCATTGCATGTTATCAATGCCATGACAGCAGCACACAGCAGAATGTTCCATTGCAAGTTATCAATGCCATGACAGCAGCACACATCAGAAGGTTCCATTGCTGGTTATCAAAGCTATGACAGCAGCACACATCAGAATGTTCCATTGCATGCTATCAATGCCATGACAGCAGCACACATCAGAATGTTCCAGTGCACGTTATCAATGCTATGACAGCAACACATATCAGAATGTTCCATTGCACGTTATCAGTGCCATGACAACAGCACACATCGGAATGTTCCATTTCTGGTTATCAATACCATGACAGCAGCACACATCAGAATGTTCCAGTGCACGTTATCAATGCCATGACAGCAGCACACATCAGAATGTTCCATTGCATGTTATCAATGCCATGACAGCAGCACACAGCAGAATGTTCCAGTGGATGTTATCAATGATATGACAGCAGCACATATCAGAATGTTCCATTGCACGTTATCAATGCCATGACAACAGCACACATCAGAATGTTCCATTGCACGTTATCAATGCCATGACAACCACACACATCAGAATGTTCCATTGCACATTATCAATGCCATGACAGCAGCACACATCAGAATTTTCCATTGCATGTTATCAATGCCATGGCAGCAGCACACATCAGAAGGTTCCATTGCACATTATCAATGTTAAGACAGCAGCACATATCAGAATGTTCCATTGCAGGTAATCAATGCCATGACAACCGCACACATCAGAATGTTCCATTGCATGTTATCAGTGCCAATGACAACAGCACACATCAGAATGTTCTATTGCATGTTATCAATGCTATGGCAGCAGCACAGATCAAAATATTCTACTGCAGGTCATAAGTGGAAGTGTAGGACATTCATACAAATTTCTAGGGGCTGCTCATAGGGTATGTCCTCTTTCTCACCATGTGTAGATATTAACACGGGTGCATAAACACATGTGCACCTAAACAACCAGGAGTTATTTGTACAGAATTAACATCTTACAAGACTAATGCAATGCTACCATCATGCTGAAAAGAAAGTCTTTCAGAACAACTTTCATTAATAATGGCCCACTATTCACCTTAGAGAAGTTTTTTAATATATTTTTTGTTCTTTCCAAGTGTTGAACATCAAAGCCCATACTCCCATCATGCCTGCCTGTTAGCTACTATATCATCCCATGGGAGCTTCTTTTTCTAGAGTGTATTTACTTTCACAGTTGAGACTGCAAGAACTATTAGCAGTGGGTGTGAAAGGCCAAAGCTTTTATTTTTTTTTATTTTATTTATTTATTTTATATTTGTTGACCAGGTTTGTCTGACTGGGCTACAATTGCCTGTTTTCAGCAGAGGCCCGAGGAGAAAAGCTCCAACAGAAAAATAAAAATTTTACATATTGAATACATATAGAAATACATTCATCAGTACCACACATTACTGCATTACAGTGTCACACATTACATTCATCAGTGCCACACATTACTGCACTACAGTGCCACACATGACATTCATCAGTACCACAGATTACTGCATTACAGTGTCATACAGAAAAGCATGTAAGAGTGGTACAGGATATGTACGAGGGTAGTGTGACAGTGGTGAAGTCTGCAGTGGGAGTGACATATGCATTTAAGTTGGAGGTGGTATTACATCAAGGATCAGCTCTGAGCCCTTTCTTATTTGCAATGGTGATGCACAGGTTGACAGACGAGATCAGACAGGAGGCCCCATGGACTATAGATTCATTCATAGATTCATAGATTAGTACTAGGCTAACTGTCCTCGGGGGCCATTTTAAGTCTAGCCAATTACCCCATGTGAGAATCAAACCCTGCACCTTGTGTTTCTAAGGTAAGCACCTTAACCATTTCTCCAACCTCCCACCCTAACACTATGATGTTTGCAGATGACATTGTGATCTGTAGTGAGAGTAGGGACCAGGTTGAGAAGACCCTGGAGAGGTGGAGATATGCTCTAGAGAGGAGAGGAATGAAGGTCAGCAGGACTAAGACAGAATATGTGTGTGTGTGAATGAGAGGGAGGATAGCAGAATGGTTAGGATGCAGGGAATAGAGTTGGCTAAGGTGGATGAGTTTAAGTACTTGGGATCAACAGTTCAGAGTAATGGTGAGTGTGGAAGAGAGGTGAAGAAGAGAGTACAGGCAGGGTGGAATGGGTGGAGAAGAGTGTCAGGAGTGATTTGTGACAGATGGGTACCAATAAGAGTGAAAGGGAAGGTCTACAAGAGGGTAGTGAGACCAGCTATGTTGTATGGGTTGGAGATGGTGGCATTGACAAAAAGGCAGGAGTCAGAACTGGAAGTTGCAGAGTTAAAGATGTTAAGATTTGTACTTGGTGTGACAAGGATGGACAGGATTAGGAGTCAGTATATTAGAGGATTGGCTCAGGAAGGACGGTTTGGAGACAAAGTCAGAGAGGTGAGATTGGGTTGGTTTGGACATGTGCTGAGGAGGGATGCTGGGTATATTGGGAAAAGGATGCTAAGGATGGAGCTTAAAGGTAAGAGGAAAAGAGGAAGGCCTAAGATGAGGTTTATGGATGTGGTGAGGAGGACATGTAGGTGGTAGGCGTGAAACAGCAATATGCAGAGGACAGGAAGAAATGGAAACAGATGATCCACTGTGGTGACCCCTAATGGGAACAGCCGAAAGAGAAGAAGAGTGTCATACATTACACTGTGGCAAGTGAAATACATATAGGAATGCATTCATCAGAGGGATACATTCATAATTACATACTATATACATAACAGTGCAATAGTTACATCGCTGAAATATTTTACTAATTATGTGTGTACAGTGATGTACCAAGAGGAGAAGGTAAAGTCGTAAGTTTGTTTATTGAAGGGAAGTAAGAGATAAGAGAAGTAGAAGGTTATAGGGGGGTGTTTACGGGGGACAATTACATTGGCAGGTCCATTTTTCATGAAGGTATTTTTTGTAGCAGTTTTGAATTGATTGGGACATTCAAGGGATCTTATATCTAGTTGTAGGCTATTCCAGGCCTTGGAAGGGTTAAAGCTATAGACTAGGTGACCCATTTTGCTCCTTAGTTTGTAGATTTTTAGTAGACCTTGTTCAGAACTGCAGAGTAATCTAGTGGGTAGGTAATGATAGATTAGAGATGAGATAGTTGGACAGAAAGAGAGTTTGTAGAGAATGAAGTGAATAATTTGAAACTGATTATACCGAAGCAGGTTAGGTAACTCTAGCCAATTTAGTTCTTTTAGTGAGAGACAGTGATGGAATTTGTAAGAATTTTGGGCAGCAAATCTGGCAATCCTGTTATAAGTTGTTTCTAACTTGTTTACTAGTCCAGTGTTGAGGTTGGTGAGAATTTGGGAGCTATAAAGTAAAGTGGGTAAGAGCTAGGCATCTGTAAGGGTTAGTTTTGTTGTTTTGGTAAGATATTTTTTGTTTCTATAGAGGAGACCTAGCATGAGATGTGTTGTTTGGATACAATTATTGACGTGTACATCAAAGGTTAGTCTATCATCAATAGTAGCAACTAAGAGTTTTGTACTGGTGTCCACCTGTATTTGAGTATTATTTTGTGATAATATGGAGAAGAAAGACTTTAAGTGGTTAAGGTTTTTAGGGAGAAAGAGTAGTAATGTGTTTTTCTTTGGATTAAGGATAAGTTGATTTTCTGATAGCCAGTTTTCTACAGAGTTAAAAGAGGACTGTGTGTGTGTGATTTTAGTTGAGTTGGTGATTCGGCAATAGTGATAAGTGTAGAATCATCTGCATATTGTATCAGTGAGGATCCAGACAGGAAGAGTAGAGAAGGTTGGTAAAGATGTTAAAAAGAAGTGGCCCAAGGATGGAGCCTTGTGGAACACCAGTTTTAACAGGAAGAAGAGGGGAAAAAGCTGAGAGCCATTTGACTGATTGGAGTCTATCAGAGGGATAGCTGTAAACCAAGATATGATGGATGGAGAGAAGTGTAAGTTTGCTAGTTTAAGGAGAAGGAGTTTATGAGAGACTGTATCAAAGGCTTTAGAGAGGTCAATGAAGAGACAGGAAATACGTTTGTTACTGTCTCTAGCTAGCGATACAGAGTTTAGGAAAGACAGGAGAGCTGCAGTAGTGCTGTGCCTGGGACGAAAGCCATGCTGGGTAGGTGTGAGTAAATTTTCTTGCAGAAGGTAGCATAAGACTTGATTGTGTAAACATTTTTCCAGAATTTTTGAGAGTGGCAAGAGTATGGCTATGAATCTAAAATTAGTTATATCTATGGAGTTTCCTCCTTTGTGTGTTGGAAGGGTGTAAAATTGCTTCCAGATGGAAGGGACTGTGGATTCTGTAATAGAGCGGTTTATAAGAATAGAAACTAGGAAAGCAAGAACATCAGCAGCAGCCTGAAGGAATGCAGAGGGAATGTTGTTTAGAGTTGTGGAGCAATGGTTTAATTTAGATAGTAGAGTTTTAATATAGTTAGTGGAGACAAGTTTCATAGGTTCATAGGTTCATGGGCTATCTGCCCTAGGGCATTTATAAGCCTAGCCAGAGTGTGTATGGCTTTCGCCACCCATTTTAAATTAATTTTGCTATGCCCTTTTTCGAGGTTAGTATACTGTGCCTCTGTCTAACAGTGACACAGAAGTGATACCCGGGGTAAACCTACGATCTCCCATCCACTCATCAAGATTCCTCTTGAAGAGAGTCAATGAGGGACTCTGCCTAACCTGGACTGGGATTTTATTCCAGAGTGAAGGGAGCCTCTGGGTTATGAATCTGTCCCTCCAGCATGTTCTATTTATTTCAGTGCTGAGGTTTAAGTCCCTCGAGCGCGTAGCTCAATGGGATTTGGATTTTCTGAGGTGCAGCATGTCCATTAATTCTGGGTTGGACATGGCTTTATACGTCAGGCACAGATCGCCTCTGAGCAGGCGGTATACCACTGAGTAGAGCTGGAGTTCTTTAACCAGGCAGCATACGGCATCTGTTTGAGCCCCTTGATCCTCTTGGTGAGGTACTTTTGGGGTCTTTCCAGTTGCTGCAGGTGTCTGGTAAGGTACATCCCAAAAGGGGCATTGTACTCAATTATGGGCCTGATGAGGGATGAGTAAAGAGGCACGATGACCTCCCCTGATCTAGATGTGAATCCCTTCATGATTAGGTGGGCTATATAAAATGTTTTTCTAACCACTTTGGCCACGTGGTTGTCAAATGAGAGATTGCTATCAACTTGGGTCCCCAGGTCCCTAATTACTTCTTCTGTACTTAATGAATTACCACCTATGTGGTAATTTGTGGGCACTTTGTTTTTGCCAAAGGGGATGACTATACACTTTTTGGCGTTTACCTTGAGGCCATGGCTCTGGCACCAGTTTTCTGTTTCTATGAGGCCCTTTTGGAGGATGCTTGTGTCGGCTGGAGAGTCTATTATGGCGCCCAGTTTGCAGTCATCTGCGAACTTGGTCAGCCACAGTCCTTCCATGTTGGCCTGTACCTCCGAGAAATATATACCGAACAAGAGAGGTCCCAAGACTGAGCCTTGTGGGACACCACTTGTAACTGGTTCGGAGTCTGACATGGCTCCAGCTATTCTAACCATGTGGGTTCTGTCCTTGAGCCAGTTTGCAACCCATCTAGTGACATAGGGGTTTATATTTAAGCTGGTGAGCTTATCTATAATGCCCGAGTGGGGTATTGTATCGAAGGCTTTTGTGAGGTCCAGGTAGGCTGTGTGGACCACCTTCCCCTTGTCAATGGCCTTGGTGACTGTTTCAAAGAAATCGACCAGGTTTAAGAGGCAGGATCTGCCCTTAACAAAGCTGAACTGGGTAGGATCCAGTGTCTGTAGGTCCCCATTATCTTTATTTATAAGGTCCATGATGATCCTTTCCATAGCTTTGCAGACCAAACTAGTGAGACTTATGGGGCGATAGTTTCCAGGATCCATTGAGGCACCACCTTTGTGGAAAGGGGCCACTGTTGCTGTACACCACTCTTTGGGTACACATCCTGTAGTAAGGCTGAGATTGAACAGTAGATTTAGGTTTGGGTTTAGCTCTTCTTGGAGTTCATGTAGGACGCAGCCCGGGACACCGTCTGGTCCCACTGATGCTGTGTTTCTTGCTTTGGAGAGGGCAGCTCTTACCTGAGCATCTGAGATGTCAGGGGGAGAGCACTCTGCTGGGATAGATATTAGCCCTTTTGGTGGGGAGGGGGGGAGAAGTTTGCGCTGACCCTGTCAGTTAGGATGTTAGCAATGTCTGTGGGTTCGGTGTATTTTTTGTCATTTTGGACTAATTCTGAGCATATCTGGGAATTCCCATCCAGGTTCCTAACATAACTAAAGAAAGCCTTGTGATTATCCTTAGTGTCCTGTGCAATTTTTCTCTCAAAGCTGGCCTTAGACGATTTTATGAGTGCCCGTAGTTTTTTGCTAATACTGATCAGAGATGCCTTCCCTTTTTGGGATTTTGCTCTGTCATGTAGTAGCTTCCTCCTTCTATTGTATAGTTTGTTTATGGCTGGGGTCCACCAGACAGGACGTCTGCCTTTGGAGGATTGGGTCTTGGTTTTATTTGGGATTGCATGATCCATGCATTCCTGAAGGTGTTCATAGAATGCGTTTATAAAGGATTTAGTGGTCTGGGCCATATTATCCACAGGCCCAGGGGCTTTGAAGGATTCCACCTCAGTTTTGAGGAGTGTGAAATTTGCTTTAGAGAAGTTTTTCACTGTGGTTTTCTGGGCATGGGGTGGGTCGGGATGTGAATATCCAGTGAGATTAGTTTATGGTCTGATCTTACCAGTGAGGGATACACTTCTGGTCTGGAGCATAGAGTCCCCATGTTGGTGATGATCAGGTCCAGTATGTTTTCCCCTCTTGTGGGAGTGGTAACAAGTTGTTCCATAGCATTTGAGTTTATAAATTCTAGGAACCTTTGGGCTAGGGTGTTGGAGCTAGAGTAATGCTCCCAGTCTATGTTTGGGTAGTTGAAGTCACCCAATAGAAGGTAGTGGTAGGGTTACTACTGATGGAAGAGTCTGAGCTATTAGATCTATTATTGTTGGTGGGATGGTTTGTGTCTTGATTTAGTAATTTGGATATTGAGTCTATAAAGTAGTTGTTGAATATGGAGGCAGTTTCCTCATGTTTTGTCAGGATGAGGGTTAGGGGAGACTAATGCACCTGGGTGTAGTATTTGATTTACAGAGTGCCAAAACTTTTTAGGATTGGATTTAAATATAGAAGATGGATTATTATAGAAGTTTTTATTATCTTTATTTATATGACTTTTGGTAAGATTTCCAAGTTCTTTATATTTCTGGAGGTCTGGTGATATTTAGTTTTAGTCCAAATTTTCCATGCTTTGTCTTTTTGTTTTTTGTAGCATTGTAGCCTCACAGCAAGAGGTTCTCCCGTTCGATTCTTGGCTGGAGTGGCTTCTGTGTGTAGTCTGCATGTCCTCCCCGTGGTTGAGTGGCGTTCCAAAGACATGTGTGAATGGGCATGCCTTTGTTGAAGGTTGGGCATCGAGCTGGCACATCGGCACTGTGAAAATCTACTGTCAATCATTAGCGGACCGGGGTTCCACTGTGGCGACCCCTAACCGGGAAAAGCTGAAGGAACAACAACAAGTGCACGAGTGTTTACTGTCAGCCATGGGAATATGTTAGACTTTATGCAGACTGTTCTAAGGGGTGCCAGAGAATTTAAAATACTAAGGAAAGTGGAGTTAAAAAAATGGACAGCTTCATCCAAGGGGAGTAGTTTCAAGGGATTACAGTTCACTTTTGATAATAAAGATCTGAGAGTTTCAGGATTAAAGTTTGTTAGTTTTTGGTGTTTGATAAACGTTTGAGGTTTAATTTCATGGGATGTGTATTTGAATATTTTTATTGAGCAGTGATCACTTAGGGAATTTGGTAGTGTTTCAGGGTTATGGTATTTGGAAGGGTGTGAGACAAGATCCAGTCAAGGAGAGATGAGGTTGTATGGGAGTTATTGAAATAAGTGGGATCAGAGATGAGTTGAGTAAAGCCATAGAGATTAAGATGTTGTGAGGAGTTTTGAGAGGAGAGAGATAGAGTTAATGTTGACATCCCCAAGAACGATAGTTTCATTTGGAATGTATTGGGAGATATGAGCATGCATATTTTCCAGTAGGGGGATGTTATCACCTAGTGGAATGTAAACTGCTACAATGGTGATAGTGGAATAGCTATTAATATTTAGGTTTACAGATAAAATTTCAGCTGGGGAGAAGGCTTGGGTTGTAAAAGTAGAGTTAGAAATGCTAAGGTGGTTAGAGTGTAGGATAGCAACACCGCCACCTTTCCTTTTTGGTCAATCTAAATGGTGTATGTTACAGCCAGAGGGCAAGATCTCTATGTCTTGGTGTTGGGATTGCAACCAGGTTTCAGTCAGAACAAGGATATATGGAGTATGTTGGGGGATCCAAGCATGTAGTTCACTTACTTTGTTCAGAATAGTCCTGGTGTTTATTGAATAGAAAGAAAGATGTTTGTTTGAGAGATTATTGACTTTGGGTTAGGAGGGCTAGCAGTGAGGTGTGTTGGACCAGGGTTAGGATGGATGTCTCCAGCTAAGAGAATGTGTTTGTGGAGGTAGATGAGTTTGAGCATATTAGCAGTGGGGGTGTGGTGCAGCGGTTAGCGTTGCTGCCTCACAGTAAGGGGTTATCCAGTTCGATCCTCGGTTGGGGTGCCTTCTATGCGGAGTCTGCATGTCCTCCCTGTGGTTGCATGGGTTTCCTCCAGGTGCTCCCAGTTTCCTCCCACATCCCAAAGACATGCTGTAGGTGGATTGGACACTCTAAATTGGCGCTAGGCATGAGTGCATGCATGTATGAGCCTTCTGTAGAAGGTTGGGTGCCAGTCTGGCAACTCAACTCAGTAAAACTTCCTTGCCAATCATGACCGGACAGGTGATCCACTGTGGCAACCCCTAACCAGAAAAAGCCAAAGGAAGAAGAAGCAGTGGGGGTGTAGTATTTGGTTTTGTGTTTGGTAGGGGTGAGTTGGGTGTTAGGTAAGTGTGTTTTTGGTAAGGCAGTATTTATTAAGAAGATAGATGGAAAAATGGAGAAGGTTTGATGATTATTTATATGGCTACAGCACTCTGTTTTTTGGGGGGAAATATGTTTGGGGTGTAAGCGGATGTTATGTGACATGAGTATAAGGAGGAGGAGTAGGAGAGGCAGTAATAGGATGGATGTAGTTAGAAATGCATAGATTTTACTGTTCAAGGAGTACATATTGTAGGGTGTTTTTAGTTTGTTGGTCTATTAGATAGTGGATAACAGTGTATACCAGCTAATACCAGTAGGGGGGGGGGGTAAAATTTGAATATTTTGTTGTAGCAGCAAGAGGGTTGATGTATAGACTATTATGGAGTGAAAGATAGGAAGGGGTGGGTGTCTGTTGTGGGAGGTGCAAAGTAGTTAGCTATAAAGGTAATTATATGGGGTGGGTGGGAATGGGGGTGGGAGATGAGCAAAGTGAGCCCGAGTGAAGCAAGGGCAAACGGAGTGAGGGAGTCAAGCACAGTCCAGAAAGAATCAGTAAACTGTAACAGAATAAGGCTATCTACTGTTAATAGTATGAAAAAGAGGTTTTGTTGTGTAGTACTAATATCAGGTAAGAAATATCTTAGAGCAGGCTGGGTAAGAAATATCTTAAAACAGGATAAGGAGTCCAGCATTTAATAGACATAAGTTTGTTGAAACTGACAGGCAGTCTATTAAGAAATGGGGGTGGGTTCCTTGCTGCCAAGCTACTTTATAGTATACCAACTTGCCGGAGAGTACAGTAGGTAATGCCTTAAATAACTATACTGTAAAATGTAAAAACCTAAGCCAACATGCTTTGTAGATAAAGGGACACTGCAAGGTAAGAGAACAGAGCTGTGTGATTTTCATTGCAACCTTTTTAATGCAGCATGCAGGACTTTTAACAGTATGCTGTCAGTATGGAGAGGAAAAAGACAAACTTGACTGATAGCTGAGGAGAGAAAAAATAATAATAATAAAAACTGTTACCAAACATGGTGTTTAGCACACAAAAGATAGATGGAGGTATTTTATAGAGGACAGAAAGAGAAACTCAAACAATATAAACACAAACTGTTAAGACTATCACATCTGCATTCACTCTAGCACAGTAGTACAAATGCAATGCTACACAAAATCTAGCTTTAGAATGCTGCTACAGTTAATAATATACTTAGAAAAAAGCACAGTTAATACAGATGTGTAATCAGGCTGAAAAAGTGTTGCATAGCTCTGAACATAGCAGAACACACAGTCACAGCTAGACAGCAGGCTATTATACATGTTGCAGTGAGCATTATATACAACAGCATAAATGAAATGTATGACAAGAAAAAAGTAGTTATTACTAAAGGAGGTAAAACAGTAAGCAAACAAATGCATTAACCAAATGGATAAAACTCACAGCAAGATCTTCTTGTTGGCCCATCTCTTTATACTCTGCTAGCTGGACAGGTCACTGCCACAGTAGGGCCTGCAGTGTCAGGGTGTATATGTGCTTCCACACAACTGACCTACCTACAGTGATTACAACCCACTTAGCAGGCTGTGGATTCATTCCAGACCTGCAGCTCTTCTCCACCAACTGTATAACCAAAGCAAACCACAGCTAAGAATAACCAACCAACTTTAGTTTAACAACTGTTTAATCCACATTGAGTGCTTTCTTCTCCAATACAAGGGACTTCATCAGAACAGTATCACATAATTCAACCCAGCCTTATATAGCTACATAATTAAAACCCCTGTTAGTCACTAATTATTTAACTGATTACACTAAAATGAATCAACCATTAAAATTCATACATAGAAAAAATACATAGTTAACCACAACCCTAGTTGATAAATTATATCATTTAGCACATAAATACACTCTAACCTCTAAATTTATATACAAATCCTTAATTTATTCTAAAAATATTTTTAATAATAATATGGTGCCTATTGTCAAATTATCCTAAAATGTTTTTTTTTTATTTTAAAATACTGGAAATGCTAATGGCTTCATTAATTCCTGGATATTCCGTTGCATTATATCGAAACTGCCATCTCACTTCACTAATATCTAAGTGTACGTCCAAACATTTACCTTGTGCATCTTGTTCCAAATGCTGTATGACCAAAAACTTATAAGTATGGTCCTTACACTCACTGATGTGTCTAGTAAGTGCATTAGTCATCCTACCATGCTTGATATCTATTAGGTGTTCCCCTATTCTGTTCTTAAAATGTCTACTAGTTTTTCCTGTGTAGGGCAATTTTGGCACTTTGCTATGTAAACTCCATTTTGGGTGTTACAATTGTAATGCCCATTTATCACTATAGCTTTGCCATTCAGAAAAAAACTTTTCACCCGTTTCTAATATGTATGAACAAAATGTGCACCTCTTGCACTTAACATCCCCCTTCATCCTGTTAGTGCTATTTCCAGTAAAGTGTTTAGTCTTTTCCAATATATTTTTAAAATACCTATCCTTTTTAACAATTATTTTAGTAACTTTCCTACCTTTTGCCCCACATTATGGTCAAAATGTAATATATCCCAATTATTTCAGTGACCTCACAGACACCCTGATTAAAAGTGGTTATAAAACTTGCACTATAATTTTCTCTCTTCTTCTCAAGTCCCAGAGTATGTAATGTACCATTATCACCATTAATGTTCCGTAAAATGGGATTATATATCCATTCCTTATGTTTGTGTATGACCTCTTTACTAATTCTGTCTAAAACTTCTTGTGGGTATCCTCTTGTCTTGAACATATGTAGAATAAATTGGATTTCCTCCAAAAACTTGGCATCCGAGCTCACCATTCTGGTGGCTTCTACCAACTATCCATTTACAACTGACTTTTTTTTGAAAATATGGATGTCCACTAGAAAATTCTAAATATGAATTAGAAAATGTCAATTTTCTATAAATTCCTGATTCTAATTTATTATTCTCACTATTTATTGTTAAATCAACATCTAAATATGAAAGGTTGTTCAAACAACATATTTGGTAGTTTGGACTACCCATTAACCCAGGCTACACAATGTTCATTGTCTGAACAAACAGGTCATGAAATGCAGGATCTTGGTCCTATGGAGGGACTAAGTACCTCTGGTAAGGAGACGGTTGTCAGCAATACCGAGACAGCCCAGTGGAAAAACAATACTTTTGATTTTGGCTTTGAAAAAAGACATAATGCTTCAGGACCGCAAGAATTTACAATGGTAGAGAAACTGAAGCAATTTGAAAAGAAATTATTAGCCTTCAAGAAATTACAGATGGAAACTTTTTATTAGCAAAAGAATGTTGAATTGGAACAAATTCCACAAGGGTTAAGGATATGGAAATATCTGAACGGTGCACAAGGTAATTCTGAATTTTTAAATGACCTGCATGTGTTATTTGATCAGACAGGGTTACAAATGATGAAACTGATGATCAAATAGAATATTCTAGCATATGAAAAAATGTCTAAAGAGCTAGATGATTTAACCAAAATATACAGAATGATACAACGTTTACACACCTTCGGCCAGTTTATTTTAATGCTTTTAGTATTATTGATAATGTTTGTGGTAATATTTACATGCATAAAATGAACAAGTTAAAGAGAAACATGAATGAATATTTAAAAAAGAAGGTGTATCCCCTTTACCCTGGTTGCCGGGTCAACAGCAAGGAAGGAGCCAATGATGACATGAATCGGAGAGAAAAGTGACGACAAAGATGAGATTACAAAATGAGCAGAGTATGCATTTACAGCAGGCATATTCTAACCATGAGAACATAAGGCAGTCAGAGAGGTCACGGGAAAGAAGAGCAGCAATCCCACTTTTTGGTGAATACCTACCGGGACTATGGGATGAGACCCACAAATGGAATGAACCGGAGTCAGCAGCAGATGAACCGATGGATATGGCATTGGCATTGATGGAAGAAGTAAGTGTTGCAAACAAACTTTCTCCTTTTCATGACAACAAGTTTTCTGCAAATGAATTGGTTGTGAACTGTGGTATGGTAGACTGCTCTTTAAGTAATGGGAAAGAAGCAAATGTGGAGCAAGCAACCACAGTGGCCTAAAGACTGTAAGTGCCTAACACACAAGAACAAAAACTGTAATGACATTATGGGAATTAAATGTGTTGAATATTTTAAGTTGTTAGACGAACTAACAACTCAGGATTTTGAACAACATGATGAATTTGAAAATATATTTGAACCAACTGTTATTCTGAATGATGCTAATGATTTTAAAGTGTATAATTATTCAACCAAGAATATAGATATTGAACATGTTAACCTATTAGCAAACGGTTTTACGTATGTGCCTTGTAGAAAAGGAAAAATAGACAACACTTTGATAGATTTAAAATGTTTTACTCGAAAATTAAATTTGAAAGTGTGGTTTAACATACAGGATGATGCACAAACTAGGAGTGAGAAGGTTTTAAAAGACCGAGTACTTTTAACCCACCATTAAATAATATAATAAGATTGTATGACCAGGTATGTGAAAAAGAGATAAGGAAATCTCAGACAAAAAACAGGTAAAACTATCAACTCAGACAAAAAACAGGTAAAACTATCAACAACATGACGGCAGTTGAAGAAGGGCTATTAAAGGAATTGGCTGAGGATTTAAAAATACATATTATGAAACCAGATAAGGGCAATGGGGCTGTTATTATGAACAAAGCAGATTATTTAAATGGAATGAATGCATGCTCTTTTGATGGATGGGACATATATGGAGAGTTTCCTGAATGAGATACATATAGCATACATGAAAATTGATTTGTTGCTAGATGATATGTTATATCAAGGACAAATCAGTGAAGATGAACATAGTTTCATGTTAAACAAACACCCCATGATGCCTAATATATTTGGGATACCCAAGTCCATAAAGGACTAAGGGTACTAAAATGTCAACCGATTCTTGATGGGAAACATTCAAAAACATGCTTTATTAGTAAATACCTGTATGTTAAATTACAGGTTGGTCTGACAGCCTTTCCTTATATCATTAGAGACTCATGGCAATTCCTGGAAAATGTTGGGAAAATTCAGATAGAAAAATACATGACATTAGTCACTATAGATGTGTGTAGTCTTTTTATAGTTATACCACATGGTGAAGGTTTAGTGTGGTTGGAGGCCCAGTTACAGAGAACTGGCCTATATGATCAAGGCCAGATAAATGTATACATAACATTAATGGAATAGTATTACACAATAATTATATTTATTTTGAAGGACAATACTACAAGCAAAGCACAGCGGTAGCAATGGGGGGCAGCTTGTGCCCTTGTGTTTGCAAATTATATCATGTCTTACTGGGAACAACAGCTCATATTGGAAGGGGCTTTTTATTCCAAGATATCATATTGCACTAGATTTTTGGAGACCTTTTTATAATTTGGAAAGGTACTGAACATGAGTTGTATCAATTTTATGAATATATTAACCATACAGTTGATTTTTTTGCACTTTACTCATGCACATAGTACAATAAACATTTCATATTTAGATGTTGATTTAACAATAAATAGTGAGAATAATAAATTAGAGTCAGGAATTTATAGAAAACCAATGTTTTCTAATTCATATTTAGAATTTTCTAGTGGACATTCATATTTTCAAAAAAGTCAATTGTAAATGGATAGTTGGTACAAGCAGCTAGAATGGTGAACTCGGATGCCAAGTTTTTGGAGGAAATCCAATTTATTCCACATATGTTCAAGACAAGAGGATACCCACAAGAATTTTTAGACAGAATTAGTAATACATACACAAACATAAGGAATGGATATATAATCCCATTTTACGGAACATTAATAGTGATAATGGTACATTACATACTCTGGGACTTGAGAAGAGAGAAAATTATAGTGCAAGTTTTATAACCACTTTTAATCAGGGTGTCTGTGAGGTCACTGAAATAATTGGGATATATTACATTTTGACCATAATGTGGGGCAAAAGGTAGGAAAGTTACTAAAATAATTGTTAAAAAGGACAGGTATTTTAAAAATATATTGGAAAAGACTAAACACTTTACTGGAAATAGCACTAACAGGATGAAGGGGGATGTTAAGTGCAAGAGGTGCACATTTTGTTCATACATATTAGAAACGGGTGAAAAGTTTTTTTCTGAATGGCAAAGCTATAGTGATAAATGGGCATTACAATTGTAACACCCAAAATGGAGTTTACATAGCAAAGTGCCAAAATTGCCCTACACAGGAAAAACTAGTAGACCATACTTTTAAGTTTTTGGTCATACAGCATTTGAAACAAGACCCACAAGGTAAATGTTTGGACATACGCTTAGATATTACTGAATTGAAATGGCAGTTGCGATGTAATGCAACGGAATATCCAGGAATTAATGAAGCCATTAGCATTTCCAGTATTTTAAAATTAAAAAAACATTTTAGGATAATTTGACAATAGGCACCATATTATTATTAAAAAATATTTTTAGAATAAATTAAGGATTTTTATATAAATTTAGAGGTTAGAGTATATTTATGTGCTAAATGATATAATTTATCAACTAGGGTTGTGGTTAACTATGTATTTTTTCTATGTATGAATTTTAATGGTTGATTCATTTTAGTGTATTCAATTGAATAATTAGTGACTAACAGGGGTTTTAATTATGTAACTATATAAGGCTGGGTTGAATTATGTGATACTGTTCTGATGAAGTCCCTTGTATTGGGGGAAGAAAGCACTCAACATGGATTAAACAGTTGTTAAACTAAAGTTGGTTGGTTCTTCTTAGCTGTGGTTTGTTTTGGTTATACAGTTTTTGGACTTTTGTCAGTTAAAGCTCTTCTCCACCAGTTGTCACTAGCCAGCTGTGGTTTTGTAGCCACCATCCTCACAGTAACGTTGATACAATATTACTCACCCAGATCCCCTGCTATCTTCTTCTTTCAGCATAAACACTCATTAATTGACCTGAGACTAACTGAAGAAGTGCCAAGCCTTTATACCTGTGTGACGTGGAAGCATCCTATGTATATAAAAATGTACACATATATACATATAACTGCACACAAAATTATAATGAAACGACAGTATAACCAGAAATTACCCATACAAATCTTCCTTATTGTGCCTAGATGTTGTCATGAAAATTAAATTTATTTCTTTTAGAGGTGTAAAGCAAGGTTCCTGGTTTTTCCTCATTTATCATGTTTTCATTCTGTCACCACCGGATGTTCAGTGGAGATAAATGGTTCCTTATAGCTAAAATGTTCACCTTTTTACCTTTTAGTTGTGCATTTTACAGACAGCATATCATTTTAATCTGCTAGTGTCAACAATGTCACAATGTTAATGATGTGAAAAATGTAAAAGTAAATGCAGCTATTGTTGCTAACATTTGAAGCTTTTATGTCTGTTGTTAGTTGATCACTACACATTTGACAAAATGATGGAAAATTGGAGGTGGGATTTAAGGACTGGATGCCTGCTTTTCTTAGTCTGAATTGCACCTGTAGTTTGATGTTGTTTATTTAGTACTCATAGCTCTGAACATAGCTGCAGATTAAATATGATGTAAACACTGGTGAACTGCTGCAGACAGGTTGCAGAATCAAACTATCCTGTTCTGGCTGTTGGCAATTCTCCACAGGTGTGTAAGCCTGTAAAGTATGAAATTATGCTGCGGAGGAGGGCTTTGCACTCCTACAAAAATATTTTTTCTGTGTTTTCATTCAAAGATGTGGGCAGAATGTTGCTGTTATATCTTTTGTTTTAGTAGGTCTGATGCTTGAACTTTTTTTTTGCTAGACTGTACACACCATGAGTATGTGCATATTCTGTGTTAATTTCTAAACAGTGTCTGAACTTTTCAAGTACAGTAGAGAGTCGATTATCTCAACGCCAATTATCAGAAATGTCAATTATCAGAAACACGTAGGAAAAATCATAAAGTCTGAATATGTAGACATTATATGTATTTGCTTGAGCATGTTTTTTGAGATTGTAGCCAGCTTGTATGTGAAAAATATTCTTTATTGTCTATTGGAATCGCTGAATGGCTAAAAAGTATATTCCTGCATGCAGAAAAAAACAAGATTTTAACAGTTTTTTACCCGGTTCAATTATATGCTTGATTATCTGAACAATTTGATTATCCAAACTACCTTAGGTTCCAATTAGTTTGGATAATCAACTCTCTACTGTAAATCTGCAGTTATATTTACTTCCTTACATTATAGGTTCATAGGGTTCATAGGTAAGTACTAGGCTAACTGCCCTTGTAAACAATTTTAAGCCTAGCAAATTTCCCTTGGCAAACATCAGACTTCATACTTCTTGTCTGTGAGGTAAACACATTAACCAATATGCCATCCCCAATCCTCATAAACAGGTTCAGAGGTAATTCCTAGGCTAATGATCCAAGGTACCATTTTAAGCCTGTAGCCATGCTTCCCAAAGGTGAGAATAAATTCCTGTTTCTTGTGTTTATAAGGTAAATACTTTAAGCATAATATCAACACCCACTTCTTCTTCTTCTTTCGGCTGCTCCCATTAGGGGTCGCCACAGCAGATCAACTGTTTCTATTTCTTCCGGTCCTCTGCATCTTGCTCTGTCACACCAACCACCTGCATGCCCTCTCTCACCACATCCATAAATATATAAATAATATCAACACCCACTATTATGTTTATATTATGCATTGTTGATATGGTATATACTTTCTTTAACTTTTACAGGTATGAAAACCTGAACATCCATAAATATATAAATAATATCAGCACCCACTATTATGTTTATATTATGCATTGTTGATATGGGATATACTTTCTTTAACTTTTACAGTTATGAAAACCTGAACATCCATAAATATATAAATAATATCAGCACCCACTATTATGTTTATATTATGCATTGTTGATATGGGATATACTTTCTTTAACTTTTACAGTTATGAAAACCTGAACATCCATAAATATATAAATAATATCAGCACCCACTATTATGTTTATATTATGCATTGTTGATATGGGATATACTTTCTTTAACTTTTACAGGTATGAAAACCTGAACATCCATAAATATATAAATAATATCAGCACCCACTATTATGTTTATATTATGCATTGTTGATATGGGATATACTTTCTTTAACTTTTACAGTTATGAAAACCTGAACATCCATAAATATATAAATAATATCAGCACCCACTATTATGTTTATATTATGCATTGTTGATATGGGATATACTTTCTTTAACTTTTACAGGTATGAAAACCTGAACATCCATAAATATATAAATAATATCAGCACCCACTATTATGTTTATATTATGCATTGTTGATATGGGATATACTTTCTTTAACTTTTACAGGTATGAAAACCTGCAGGGTTTGTCTGCATATCTAACAATTGCATCAAAATGTTACACCTCCTTTCTGTACAGGTTAGAATGTTTCTAATCACACATCTAGCATAACAGCTTACTGTTTGAATTTCACACTTACCAAGACATACATAACTAACCGCACCTCACCTGTATGATCTATATTAACAAATATGTTACATTCCTACTAACCTCTCACTAACTCATGGCTATCCTATGCACCTCACCTGTGTGATCTATATTAACAAATATGTTAAATTGTTTCTAACCTCTCACTAACTCATGGCTATGTCTATGCACCTCACCTGTCAGATCTATATTAATAAATGTTACATTGTTACTAACCTCTCATTAACTCATGGCTATGCCCCTGCACCTCACCTGTATGATCTATATTAACAAATACGTTACATTGTTTCTAATCTCTCATTAACTCATGGCTATGGCCAGGCACCTCACCTGTGTGATCTATATTAACAAATATGTTAAATTGTTTCTAACCTCTCACTAACTCATGGCTATGTCTATGCACCTCACCTGTCAGATCTATATTAATAAATGTTACATTGTTACTAACCTCTCATTAACTCATGGCTATGCCCCTGCACCTCACCTGTATGATCTATATTAACAAATACGTTACATTGTTTCTAATCTCTCATTAACTCATGGCTATGGCCAGGCACCTCACCTGTCAGATCTATATTAACAAATACGTTACATTGTTACTAACCTCTCATTAACTCATGGCTATGTCTATGCACCTCACCTGTCAGATCTATATTAACAAATATGTTACATTGTTACTAACCTCTCATTAACTCATGGCTATGCCCCTGCACCTCACCTGTATGATCTATATTAACAAATACATTACATTCTTACTAACCTCTCACTAACTCATGGCTATGTTTATACACCTCACCTGTGTGATCTATATTAACAAATATGTTAAATTGTTTCTAACCTCTCACTAACTCATGGCTATGTCTATGCACCTCACCTGTCAGATCTATATTAACAAATATGTTACATTGTTTCTAACCTCTCACTAACTCATGGCTATGTTTATACACCTCACCTGTGTGATCTATATTAACAAATATGTTACATTGTTACTAACCTCTCATTAACTCATGGCTATGTCTATGCACCTCACCTGTCAGATCTATATTAACAAATATGTTACATTGTTACTAACCTCTCATTAACTCATGGCTATGCCCCTGCACCTCACCTGTATGATCTATATTAACAAATACATTACATTCTTGCTAACCTCTCACTAACTCATGGCTATGTTTATACACCTCACCTGTGTGATCTATATTAACAAATATGTTACATTGCTTCTAATCTCTCACTAACTCATGGCTGTCCTATGCACCTCACCTGTATGATCTATATTAACAAATATGTTACATTGTTACTAACCTCTCATTAATTCATGGCTATGTCTATACACCTCACCTGTCTGATCTATATTTATAAATATGTTACATTGTTACTAATCTCTCATTAACTCATGGCTATACCCCTGCACCTCACCTGTATGATCTATATTAAATATGTTACATTCTTACTAACCTCTAGGGTGGCCACAGTGGTGCAGCGGTTAGCGTTGTTGCCTCATAGCAAGAGGTTCTCTGGTTCGATCCTCAGCTGGGTTGCCTTCTGTGCGGAGTCTGCATGTCCTTTGTGTGGTCGCGTGGGTTTCCTCTGGGTGCTCCAGTTTCCTCCCACATCCCAAAGACATGCTGTAGGTGGATTTGAGACTCTAAATTAGTCCTAAGGTGTGTGTGTGTGTGTGTGTGTGTGTGTGTGTGTGTGTGTGTGTGTGTGTGTGTGTGTGTGTGTGTGTGTGTGTTCTGTGGAAGGTTGGGTGCTGGGCCGGCAACTTGACACTGTAAAACTCCACTGCCAATCATGAGCGGACAGGTGATCCGCTGTGGTGACCCCTAACCGGGAAAAGCCGAAAGAAGAAGAAGACGTTCTCACTAACACATAGCTATCCTATGCACCTCACCTGTATAATCTATATTAACAAATATGTTATACTGTTACAAACTTAAATTTCTCATCATACTATCTATTTATACCTTTCAACACCTGCACTCTCCCCACTCTTAGGGTGGACTTACATCTTTTATTTATATTTCCTAACATAGTAGACTATACTTCTAATTCTTTTGTATATACAGATTTTCATATTTAATTGTTATTTTTTTATTTATTTGTATTACATCACTGGTATTGCCTCATGCTTTATTCTATCCTTCATATTCCACTACTAAACTGTATGTATATGCTTTTTTAAATTACATTTGTACTAGTGTTTTATTTGATGCTGTTGAGCTGTCTGGGGCTTTTCTCCTCAGGCCTGTGCTGAAAATTAGTATTTATTACACAGCTGGACTTTCTGGGTAGACAATGTCAATAAATAAGTAAATAAATAAATAAATAAATAAATGTTAGCACTGGCATTCGTGAATCATAATCTCAGGTCAAGATTAAACCCACTAATGCCAGCTATCCAAAGGATGCTACATTACAAACAGGACAGTACAGGTTGGCACAGGCCTACAGACCTGACAAATATCAACCAGGTCAAGTTGTGTCTAGATTCAGATACGTGATATACACAGGTGCTACTAAATGTAGTACCTGAACTGCACATCAGTTCTAAAAACTCTGCCTAAAAGTTTCTTACAAATTACTAGACAAATGCATTTTTTTGAAATGGTGGATTTCTGAAGGATGGATGACACTTCTCAGCAAAAGCCAACCTGCTACCATGAACCAGCAGACATCACCGAATGGCACTTTTCATGGCTCCCCATGCACTGTACTGCCTGATAGATACATCCAATGCAGAGCAGAAGATGGTGGGAATAACCACCAGTGGGAGTGCAAAAAAGCTGAGTGATTGTATGCAGTGGTACATCCAGTAAGGTGCATTTGTACCAAACTGAGCAGCTTTATCGCATGCTGCAGCTACTTTACACAGATTGCATTGGGCCAGATTTGAACACACAATGAAACTGAAAACCAACTTAGAACGTGGAGTTATGGTAGCAGTATGCTTTACACTCTGCCGCATCACTGACATTTGCCACACTAATTACCCATCTGTAAATTCCATGGTATTCGTTTCCTTTACTCGCTGCTTTCAGACTGACTACCCCCCCCACCTCATATGTTGTTGTCATTTTATATTGTCACTCCAGTACTCACCGACTCACTCCAGTGTTTCCCTCACATCTGCAGCCCCCTTTATAGTTTGTGTGCTTCATAAGGGGTGTGTTGCATCGTGTGTCTGTTAACACTGTGACGACATTAGCGAATTATGTTAAATCTCTTTCTGCTAAACTACTTGTTACTTTTACTCATATCTGTAAAAATATCTTACCCTCAAAAAAGGCCTATAACCATACCAGAAGAATGTAGTGCCCCTGAAATCACAGACACTCAGGTTAAAACAGCCCTCTCCAAAGCCAAAAAGACAGCATTAATGGGACTGGACAGTGTCCCAGGCTGTGTCCTACATGAGTTCAAAGATTCACCTAAACACACTGTTCAAACACAGCCTCTCCACAGGCTATGTGCCCATACAGTGGCGTACAGCAACGGTTATTCCACTCCACAAAGGAGGAGCCACAACAGACCCCAAGAACTATCGCCCTATAAGCCTGACTAGCTTGGTCTGCAAGGCTATGGAGCGCATCATCATGGATCTCATTAACAGAGACATTGGGAACCTCCAAACACTGGACCCTACCCAGTTAAGCTTTGTTATGGGCAGATCATGCCTCCTAAACCTGGTGGACTTCTTTGAGACATTTACCAAGGCTATAGACAAGGGAAAGGTCATCCACACAGCCTACCTAGATCTTGCAAAGGCCTTCAACACCATTCCCCATTCTGATATTATAGGCAAGCTCACCAGCCTGAGCATAAACCCCTACATCATGAGATGGGTTGCCAACTGGCTCATGGACAGAACCCACATGGTAAGAGTTGTGGGAGCTAGGTCTGACTCTAAACCGGTTACAAGTGGCTTTCCCCAGGGCTCAGTCCTAGGACACCTCCTGTTTGGCATATACTTCTCAGAGGTACAGGCAAGCACAGGAGGACTATGGCTGACCAAGTTTGCAGACGACTGCAAACTAGGGGCTATAATTGACTCTCCGGCTGAGACAGACATCCTCCAAAAGGGTCTCACTAAGACAGATACCTGATGGCAAAACCATGGCCTCAAGCTAAATGCCAAAAAGTGCACAGTCATCCCCTGTGGAAAAAACAAAGCACCTACAAATTACCACATAGGTGGTAGCCCCTAAATATGGAAGATGACATAAGGGATCGGGGACCCAAGTAGATAGTAATCTCTCCTTTGATAATCACATTGCCAAAGTGGTTAGAAAATCCTTCTATGTGGCCCACCTAATCACAAAAGGGTTTGCATCCAGAACAAAAGAGGTCATTGTGCCCCTCTACGCATCACTCATCAGACCCATCATAGAGTACAATGCCCCATTTGGGATGTACCTTACAAGACACCTGCAACAGCTGGAAAGACCACAGAAGTACTCACCAAGAGAATCACTGGCCTCAAACAGATGCCCTATGCAGCTCGACTGAAGAAACTCCAGCTGTACTCGGTTGCACACTGCCTACTCAGAGGTGATCTCTGCCTGACATACAAGGCAATGTCCAACCCAGAATTGATGGACATGCTCCACCTAAAGAAAACCATATCCCCTCGAGCCACACACTCTAGGGATCTAAACCTCACCACAACAATAAATAGGATGTGCTGGGGGGATAGATTCCTGTCCCAGAGATTTCCCATGCTCTGGAACAAGATTCCAATCTACATTAAGCAGAGCTCCTCACTAACACTCTTCAAGAGAAATCTTGACGAGTGGATGGGAAACAGGAAGTTTACCCCAGGGATCACTTCAATGGCTCTGCTGGACAGAGGCACAGGGAACTAATCTAAGGGGGCGGTGAAAGCTAACACATTCCGGCTAGGCTTATAAATGCCCTTGGGCAGATAGCCTAGTACCTACCTATATACCTATGAACCTATTATAAACACCTGGATTGTGTCTGAAATAGGCCCATTGAAGTCAGTGCACTACCCTGGTAAACAAACTTAAATAAATAAGCAAAACACTGCACCAGCAGTTTGGCTGTCACCATGAGGTGTTTCATCCTTCCATGGAAAATTCTGACACTGCAGATTACCTTGTGACTAGCACAATGCCCAGCAAGGTATGGATGATTGTCCAGTGTTGTACTTCTGTAAGGAAGGAACATAATAGCCACGTACCAGACATAAAGCATTGTAACCATGCAGCAGTGCACAATGGTGTTTGGCTGAGCCCTCCAGGCCTTATCAGAATCCCAGAAAGATTTATGACAGAAAACACACCTGCAGAACCAAAGTTTTCATTTATCTGAGCAGCAGCCCTGTCTCACATCCAAACAAAGGCTAATAAACACTATCATGAGAGAATGAGGTGAGCCCCCTGAGTCTGAACCTGAGCGTGTGTGTGTGTGTGTGTGTATGTGTGTGTGTGTGTGTGTGTGTGTGTGTGTGTGTGTGTGTGTGTGTGTGTGTGTGTGTTTGTGTGTGAGTGTGTGTGTATATATATATATATATATATATATATGTGTGAGTTTGTGTGTGTGTGTGTGTGTGTGTGTGTGTGTGTGTGTGTGTGTGTGTGTGTGTGTGTGTGTGTGTGTGTGAAGCTGAACTTTTTAAAATTAAGTATGTAGTAATGAGCATACTTATATTACCGGGAACAGTAAGTCAAGTAGGAGTAAGTTGAGAATTCATACTCTACAGTGTGCATGCATATGTCTGAGCACAGCCTATAGACATGCTCGTTTAAGTATCAGTATTATTTATTTTTTATTTTATTTTACTTGTCGTTTGGTAAATTTGAGAATCTGACTGAGCCAATGGTCCATTTTCAGTAGATGCCCAGGGAGTAAAGCTCCACAATAGATTTAAAAAATATTTAAACAATAGTTGATGAATAATTGTATACAAGGGAGAAATCTCCGCAACAGATTAAATATTTTACAATGTGTTGTGGAGAAAGGCTCCACAAAACATACATAAAACACATTTTACAATAGCTGATGAGTAATTATATACAAGGGGAGAAAAACCCCACAACAGACAAAATTATTTAAAATAGATTGGGGCGTACCTTATATACAATGAGATAAGAACCCCACTAGGAGAAAATGTAACCAGGAACACAGTATGAACTGTAAGTAGCAAGACACACTGCAAAAGTGGACAGCCTACATCAAGCAAACTAATACATAGTTATTCAAAATATTGACTGTTTCTAATAATGTATGAAGCTGAAAAATTAATACAGTATTCTGCTGCCAAAACAGAGTAATAGAATGCGATGAGGAGTAACGAGTGAGAGGAAAAACAAATAGAGTAATAGAATGTAATGAGGAGGAGTAATGAGCGGGAGGAAAAAACAAATAGAGTAATAGAATGCGATGAGTAGGAGTAACAAGTGGGAGGAAAAACAAATAGAGTAACTGAATGCGATAAGGAGGAGTAACGAGTGGGAGAAAAAACAAATAGAGTAATAGAATGCGATGAGGAGGAGTAATGAGTGGGAGGAAAAACAGAGTAATCGAATGCGATAAGGAGGAGTAACGAGTGGGAGAAAAAATAGAGTAATAGAATGTGATGAGGAGGAGTAACGAGTGGGGGAAAAACAAATAGAGTAATCAAATGCGATAAGGAGGAGTAAAGAGTGGGAGAAAAACAGAGTAATAGAATGCGATGAGGAGGAGTAACGAGTGGGAGAAAAACTAAATAGAGTAATCGAATGCGATAAGGAGGAGTAACGAGTGGGAGAAAAAACAAATAGAGTAATAGAATGTGATGAGGAGGAGTAATGAGTGGGAAGAAAAACAAATAGAGTAATAGAATGCGATGAGGAGGAGTAATGAGTGGGAGGAAAAACAAATAGAGTAATCAAATGCGATAAGGAGGAGTAATGAGTGGGAGAAAAAACAAACAGAGTAATAGAATAATAGAATGTGATGAGGAGGAGTAATGAGTGGGAAGAAAAACAGATAGAGTAATAGAATGCGATGAGGATGAGTAACGAGTGGGAGGAAAACAAATAGAGTAATAGATTGCGATGAGGAGGAGTAATGAATTGGAAGAAAAACAGATAGAGTAATAGAATGTGATGAGGAGGAGTAGCGAGTGGGAGGAAAAACAAATAGAGT
Source organism: Protopterus annectens (assembly GCF_019279795.1). Lineage (NCBI taxonomy): Eukaryota > Metazoa > Chordata > Ceratodontiformes > Protopteridae > Protopterus > Protopterus annectens. Next base: position 79,921,147 of record NC_056741.1, read on the forward strand.
AATCGAATGTGATAAGAAGGAGTAACAAGTCGGAGAAAAAACAAATAGAGTAATAGAATTTGATGAGGAGGAGTAATGAGTGGGAAGAAAAACAAATAGGGTAATCAAATGCGATAAGGAGGAGTAATGAGTGGGAGAAAAACAAATAGAGTAATAGAATGTGATGAGAAGGAGTAATGAGTGGGAAGAAAAACAGATAGAGTAATAGAATGCGATGAGGAGGAGTAACGAGTGGGAGGAAACCAAATAAAGTAATCGAATGCGATAAGGAGGAGTAACAAGTGGGAGAAAAAACAAATAGAGCAATAGAATGTGATGAGGAGGAGTAATGAGTGGGAAGAAAAACAGATAGAGTAATAGAATGTGATGAAGAGGAGTAACGAGTGGGAGGAAAACAAATAGAGTAATAGATTGCAATGAGGAGGAGTAATGAATGGGAAGAAATACAGACAGAGTAATAGAATGTGATGAGGAGGAGTAAGAAGTGGGAGAAAAAACAAATAGAGTAATAGAATGCGATGAGGAGGAGTAACGAGTGGGAGGAAAACAAATAGAGTAATAGATTGCAATGAGGAGGAGTAATGAATGGGAAGAAAAACAGAGTAATAGAATGCGATTAGGAGGAGTAACGAGTGGGAGGAAAAACAAATAGAGTAATAGAATGTGATGAGGAGGAGTAATGAGTAATGGTGGGAAAAACTAAGGACGTGGAGAGAGTGTTAATTATTATCAGAAAGATGAGAATGTTATGAAAGGACATGAGAGAGGAACATAAATAGTAGTGAGTGTTGGCTGAAGAGGTAGAAGAGCTACGTTAGTATTATGGAAGTATGAAAGCAAGAGCTTCCTTTGATGTTAGGCCATTACTACCTGCTAAGGTAAGGAGCTGTTAGAGAAGTAGTAATAGTGAGTCAGTGGTCATGCATCTTTTGAGGGTTGTGCATGTGCAATTCCAGGTGTCTGATAGACACTAGTTTAGACTGGTCTTGGAACTGGAAAAGTTGCAGGTATATAGTATATTTAAGGGATAAGGGGACAGGGTTCCAGGAGTGGGCTCCATAGCTGGAATAGAGAGACATGTTCCTGCTAACTGGTTTTGTTTGTAGGTAGTGAGGAGCATTTTAGGTTCATAGGTTCATAGGCTGTTACTAGGCTATCAGCCCTAGGGCCTATACAAACCTAGCCATAACAATTCCCTGGATATTTCTTCCCACAATATTTACTTCCCTGGACCCCTGTCTAGCAGGGCGACTGACGTGATCCCCGGTGTAAATTTCCTATCTCCCATCCAGTCGTCAAGGTACCTTTTGAAGAGGGCCAAGGAGGCACTTTGCTTGACATGTATAGGCAGTCTATTCCAGAGTATGGGGAGTCTCTGGGTCAGCAACCTATCCCTCCAGCATGTTTTTTTTCATTGTGGTGACAAGGTTTAGGTCCCTAGAACGTGTGGCTCTGATGGATTGGGATTTCTTTAAGTGTAGCATGTCCAACAGCTCTGGGTTTGACATGGCCTTGTATGTTAAGCAGAGATCACCTCTGAGTAGACGATATGCCACGGAGTATAGATGGAGTTTTTTTACTGGGTCAGTATAGGGCATCTGCTTTACACCTGTGATTCTTTTAGTGAGGTGTTGCTGCGGTCTTTCCAGTTGTTGCAGATGCCTTGTGAGGTACATACCAAACGGGGCTTTATACTCTATGATGGGTCTAATGAGGGATGAGTACAATGGGACAATGACCTCCTTTTTTCTGGATGAAAAACCCTTAGTGATGAGGTGTGCCATATAGAAGGATTTCCTGACTGTTGTGGTGATGTGGTTATCGAAGAGGAGATTAATGTCAACCTGTGTTCCTAAGTCTCTCATCACACTTTCGATGTTTAGTGTACTGCCACCTATGTAGTAATTCATGGGTACATGTTTTTTCCCAAAGGGAATAACTATACACTTCTTGGCATTGAGCTTGAGGCCATGGCTCTGGCACCAAGCATATGTTTCTGTAAGGTCCTTTTGTAGAATATCCACATCATTTGGGGATTCAATAGTGGCTCCCAATTTGCAGTCATCTGCAAACTTTGTAAGCCAGAGTCCCTTAGTGTTGGCCTGTACTTCAGAGAAGTAGATGCCAAACAAGAGCGGTCCCAGGACTGAACCCTGAGGTACTCCACTTGTCACTTGTCTGGAGCTGGATTTGGAGTTGGCTACTTTTACAGTGTGGGTTCTGTCTTTAAGCCAGTTGGAAACCTATCGAATGACATAGGGATTTATGCCCAGTTTAGTAAGTTTATCTATGATTCCAGAGTGGCAGATGGTGTCGAAGGCCTTGACAAGGTCCAGATAGTCTGTGTGGACCACCTTACCCTCGTCCACGGCTCTGGAGACTGACTTGACGATTTCTTTGCAGATCAAATCTGCCTAGCTGGCCTGTCTATATTTATGATGTTCAGCCAAACACAAAAATGTTAATTTATTTGAATTTGGCTAAATACTAGTCCCGATAATTCTGTGGCTCATTTTCTGGTGAGACTCAGGGGCCATGCGTCAAGAATAAATATGAATGCATAAGCTGCAGCAGAATAACTTATGACATTGTTATTACATAAACATGTAATAAATTAGACTGTCTGTCAAATATGTAATTAATTAGACTGTCTGTCATCATGCACTCATTAGACAGCCAACAAAGGGCATGAAATATTTAGTACAAGATGGTAGTCCTGCTGCCACTCTGGTGGTGTAGAGGAATAAAGCCCTAACTATGACCCAGCAGATCTGAGTTTGATTATTAGCTCTTGTGACTGATGGAACAGTATTAGGGAACGGATGAACATGCCAGTCCTGGCTGAGAGGGTGCTCACTGATATGTTCCCTAATGAGTGGCATGGTCCAAAGAGGGGAGTTGCCCTGGAATGCAGTCAATGAGTGTAGGGGGTAGGGATGTGGAGTGGGTAGTGCATAGTACAACCCCGCTGAAAGAAGCACAGACAAGATAAGCCCCTGGACACCTTTAGGATCCACAACCAGCCCCAACAAAACTTGATTAAGTCCGAGGGGTAGGAGGATTGGTGGTAGACCCAGCATGCTAATGAAGCACTGGGAGCCGACCCAATAAATATAAAGTCTGAGAGGGCCCAAAGGAAAAAATAAAAAAAAATTAAAAAGATGATAGGGCCTTTGGGTAGATATGTAATTTATTTTATATTATGTTTTATTTATTTTTTTTTTTTTGAATGAGTTAGTCCCTCTAGATATGGTCTACTTTCAGATGAGACCTGAGCTAATATTCATAATGACTAAAAGAAATTTGACCAGGTCAAAAGGGAAACTCCTTTACTCTTTTTAAATGAACCCTCACTGACCATTTGTATCCACCTGAATTAAACCAAATCACACGAATGGGAACTCAGTTTAATGCCTGATATGAAGGATGGTACCTCAGGAGTGCAGTGTCTTACTTATGCTGCCTTGTACCATCAGTAATAGAAAATAAATCCAAACAGTGGGTATAAGAACAGAACCTACAGCCTTTTCTGAAGGGTAGCACTACAGGAGTGCACCACCCTCCCTATAATGCATTGCAGTGTCAGTTATTTTACGTTCATAGGTAAATACTAGGTTATCAGTTCACAGATTGTTACAAACCTAGCCAATAATCAGAGGTTAGACTCAACCCCTGTATCTTGTGTTTATGAGGTAAAAACCTTATACATTATGCTAACCTCCCTTCCTCATTGCAGTATCAATGACGGAAAATAACTCCAAGCACCTGATATAAGAACAGAACCTGCGTGTGTGTGTGTGTGTATGTATGTGTGTGTGTGTGTGAGTGTGATGGCTTTTTTTCTGAGAATCTGCATAACTATCCAATATGATTTATAATAATTTCTATGAATAAAATATTTTACTCTATTGACAAAATGAATGTTTGCCACAAGTTTTAATAAGTTTCCCGCCAAAATGTTAAGGGAGACAATCTGGGATGTGGGCTGTCTCATGCACAGTGTCCATGAGTTTCCTCAGAAGCTTCACTCACAGAATTTTCACAGAGAAACTGAAAGCAGTTAGTATAAACATTGACAAGGTTATCACACTGACACACCACAGATTCAGGAAAAATACTCTACTCATAAAATGTGTCAGTTATGATGAGTTTAGATGATGTAGTTTCTTGTAGCAAGTAAATATCTTATTTTAGAAGGCATAGAAAATGAAACATTTATTTAAATGTTTTTGAAAATCTACTTAACATTAGCATAATAATCTGTGTTAAAAACTTGTGTCCCAAACATATACTTTACTATAACTCATTTAATTCATCTGATTGACAAGCATAAATAATCTTATAACTCTATTCTGGAAGAAATGTCATGTGATATATTTTAAAGCAGTAGGTTAGCATGATTGTAAAATCTGGTTACTAATATGTGTTTGCTGTGCATTATTTTGTATAAAGCAGACAGATTTATTCTAGGGACAGCAAGTAGGATAGTGCTCTACAAAGACACAACTCAGTGAGATCAGATATATATATATATATATATATATATATATATATATATATATATATATATATATATATATATATATATGTGTGTGTGTGTGTGTGTGTGTGTGTGTGTGTGTGTGTGTGTGTATGTGTGTGTGTGTATATGTGTGTGTATGTGTGTGTGTCTGTGTTTATGTGTGTGATGGCTTTTTTTTTTAGGTAATAACGCAGGTGTTTCTGAGAATCTGTATAATTATGCAATATGATTTTTAATTTTTATGAATACAATATTTTACTCTATTGACAATAATGAGTTTAAGTAAATGCTCATATACAAACAATTCAAGATTTTTTTGGAAGCTGTTGATAGAATTCACATGACAGAAAATAGATGCATCTTAATGCATGTAATGTCTGAATCATATTAGCCAAAGTTTTTGATTTAAATGAATGTTAGAACATAATTTTCTCTCCTCTTGATTTCTAACATTAAGATTATTTGAATGCTATTAGAATACAAGTGTTATATATTACATAGATCTATATAATAGTATGAACAGTTTTTAAAAAAAAAAAAAAAAAAAAAAAAAAAAAGTTTATTTTAGTTTATATGATGCTGTTTTACCAAATGTGTAGTTTTGTCTTGATAGATAATTGAATTGAAAACTGTTAACCTCAGTTAAATATAACTGGTATTAAATTGATAAGGTGGTAGCTGAGGTACTGCTGCTTAGGGTAGGGGGTTAACCTGAGTAGTAAATACTGCTCTAAGTTGGAGTTTTCAACTCCAGGTGGGATGCAAGGTTTAATCCTTACATTATTTTCACTTGTTCATTGTTATATGTATATAGTTTTGACATCCACAATATATTTTGTACACTCATTGTCACTACAAACAAAATTGAATCCTATACAAAATCCCATAAGAGATTTAATAAATACAGCTATATTTAAAGGTACACCTAAAAGAGGAGATGTAACATTATTTATCTTGTTATTTGTTATTTCGATCATAAGATTCTTGAGTTTTAAAAATGCCAAATGACATCTTTAAAAGGAATTTCTTTAAACATTAATGGATTGAATAATCCGTGTAAAAGGGCAAGCCTAATAAGATACATTAATCTACACAAGGCCAATCTAGTCTTCCTGCAAGAAACCCATCTCTTGAAAAAGATATTGATAAACTAGCCACTAATAAGTATACAGTATTGGTTAGTTCAGAGCACACTCAGAAAAAAAGAGGAGTGGCTATTTTATGGAATAAAAGTATGCCCATTCCTAAAACCATTAAGTCTTATCAGGATGACAAAGGAATGTTTTGTATGGTTACAATACAAATTAATGGGAAGACTTACACTTTAATTAATGTATATTGGATACCTGGAATTGGTATTAATACAGTGAAACATCATATTGATAAGATCATATCATTCTCTGTAGGGGATATTATTTTAGCTGGTGATTTTAATTGTATACTACATGAAAGTGATACTACCACTATAAAGAAAAGAAGAATTACATCTAATGCAAAACATTTAAATGATTTTGCTAATTCTTATCATTTGAATGATATTAATAATCAGATAGAGTCAAAATCATTACCATACACCTTTTTTTTCTAACAGATACAAAACTTATTCAAAAATAGATAGGGTCTTTATTTCTAACCAGATGGTAACAGATTTAATTAATTCCAAAATCATTTCATGTCCTATATCTGATCATAACTCAATTGTTTTTGAATTCATGATAAAAATACTCATAATGTTCAGATCAAAAGGATACCAGCATACTTAACTCAGCTAAAAGATTATAAAGAATATATACTTTCAGAAGTACAACATTTTCTAGACATAAATAATACTCCTGAAGTCTCCATTGTCTATGTTTGGGATGCCTTAAAATCATATCTATATGGACAAAGTATCAGATGGTATAATAACAAAAGGAAATCTTGGGATAAGGAATTGTTAGATATTCAAAGTAAACTAGACTCTTATAAACATAATAATAAAGAAAATATTATGGACAAGAAAGTTATTGAAGAAATAAACAAACTAAATGAGAAATACAAAGAAATTTTAACTCATAAAGTTAAAATAACTTTAGAGAATACAAGTTTTGTCTTATTCAATAAGCCCCAAATACTTACATAGACTTAAAAATAAAACAAAAAGATTGAATAAACAAAACCATATCAAAGAAATCTTTTCTCTAAGGAAAAGAAGAATGTTTCTAGTATACCAGAAATACTGGATGAATTTAGAAATCACTTTCACAAGATTAACCATAACAACATTAACATGGAACCTAAAGATAAAATAAAGGAGTTTATAACCACAAACATGAATAAAAGCTTAATAAACAACAGATTAAACTATTGGACAAGAGTATTTCATATACAGAAGTTATTACACAAATAAATAAGCTTAAATCAAACAAAGCACCGGGTAATGATGGTATTATACCAGAGATATATAAAATCCTTTCTAAAACTACATATTCATTAATACATAAGGTTTTTATTCTGGCCCAAACTGAGTTAATAACCCCCCCATCTTGGCAATATACATTTATTTCACCAATTTTAAAACCTAATAAAGATCCAACTAGATGTTCTTCATATCGACCCATCTCATTACTTAATGTTGATTATAAAATGTTTATGAGTATTTTTGCTGATAAATTGAAGACAATTATCCCCGGCATTATAGACATAGATCAGACGGGCTTCATTGTAAATAGAAATACTTTTGATAATATAAGAAGAACTTTAACATTAATTGATTTTGCAAATAGGAAAAAGAAAGATTTAACACTTATTAGTCTTGATATAGGTTCAGCATTTGATTCAGTAAGTTGGGACTATCTGTTTACCTTACTGAAATGCACAAATTTCTCTGATGCATTTGTAAATTTAATTGAGCATTTATACAAAGGAACGCTGGCTTATATTAAGGTAGGAACATATGTTTCACAAAAATACCCATTCTTAAAGGTACAAAGCAAGGATGTCCACTTTCTCCACTATTATTCACTTTAGTAATGGAGCCTTGGGCTAATTTGATTAGAAACAGTACTGACATAGAGGGTTTTGAAATAGAAGAAAATACAACATCAAAATTCAACTTTTGCAGATGATGTTCTAATTACATCAGCAGGATCTAATTCTTCTATGCAGTCTTTATTTGATAAAATGATGAATTTTAAAAGTATTTCTGGTTTAATATTCAATGAAGAAAAAACTAAAATACTACCTATATATACACGAAAAAATACTCTCATTAGTGATTTTACTAAATATGTACCCAGCTCAGGTCAGATAACTTATTTAGGTATAATACTATCTAAAGATATTAAATCTATTATATATAATAACTATAATACCTGTTTTCTTAATATACAAAATATTTTTAATACCTGGAATAATATGTTTTTACTATGGAGGAGAGACTTACAATTATTAAAATGATAATATTCCCCAAGATTTTATACTTAATACAATCAATAATACTTTCACCTACAAAAATAACTATCAAGAAACTGAATACACTAATGTTAAATTTCTTATGGGCACCTAATAGACCTAGGATTGCATTAAAGAAACATACTAATAGCTGGTCTCAAGCGGGTATTTCTTTTCCAGACTTTAATTTATATATTATCTCTTCTATTATAAAAGTTATTACTTTATTAATAGATCGGTCATATGTCGCAAAATGGAAAGATTATTGGGAGCTAATTAGTATGCACTTCATGAAAATCTCCTTAACACATAAAAATATGATTATAAATAACTCCATGTTGTGGTTGCTAAAGGAATTTTGTACTTCACCTATTACACCTAAACATATGGTCTGTTTCCCATTAAATATTATTATTAGTTATCGTAACTTTATATTCATGCACCCTAAGTATAGGGAATGGAATTTTATTGTATTCCCTATAATTTATACTCAGGGTATGCTTATGTCATCTACTTCTGAAGGAGCTCATTTAGCTATAGATAATAATCTAAAGTACTGGTATCAGCTGATATCTGATAATAAAGTTAAAAATCTAGATTTCTTAAAACAAGAATTTGATCTAAGAGAAACTTGCTGGTTAGAGGTTCAGATCTTTAGACAACATCTCATTGATAGAATAGATCTAATGTCTATAACAGTTAAAGAATCTATTCCAAAACTGATTGATTACTTGATAATAAATTTACAGCATAAAGTTTCTGATAAAGGTAAACTTTCATATATACATAAAATTATCAGACAAGAAACTTTTTACAATGTAGATTCATACTGGAATTATTTCACCTCTATTAATGGGGACCCACCAACTCAACAAGATAAACAATATATATTGGAATCTGCTTATAGAACTACATCTTCCATTGTCTGGAGACTTTATACATGGAAATTTTTACATAGATCTTTTATATACCTTTGATGATGAATAAAATTAATAATAAAGATAATCTATGTAAGAGATGTAATGTAGAAATTAATGCTGACTGGGCTCATATGTTTTATGACTGTATGAAGTTGAAAGAATACTGGAAGTCAATTAATGAATTTTTGCAGGCTCTTTTTACAGATAATTTCATTATTTCTAAGTCTCTTATATTATTCAACACACCTGTACCTCAATGTGTTAAAAAGATTAAGCTTCCCTTGTTATGGTCTATCCTAGCAGTGGCTAGGAAAATAATAACTAGAAATTGGATTTCAGATACACCTCCTTCGTTCAATGAATTTAAAAATGTTATGAATATAATGTGTCATATGGAAATAAGCACAATTAGAATGAGAGCAACTAGAAAAACATCACATTTTATTGTATGGGATAATTTACAAAATTTGTTAAAAAAAATTCTAATTTCAATAGCACAGTATTTTAGTTTAATTAATTGATCTGATTGTAGTGGATGTCTTTGTAAATACTTTAGTTGTTTTGTTGAATATTATAATAATACCTATTTTTAATTATTTGTATAAAATTGTTATGATATTTCTCTTATATGTTAAAACAATAAACTTGTTTTGAAAAGATCACCTAGAATCAATAGTAAGCATGTTGTCTGTTTAGCCACTAATGCTGGCAATTAGCTGCCATTTTGCTCACCTGTTTATGGATGAGGTTTGCTCATAACGAAGTTTTGAAGGTATGAGTATGTCTCAGTTCTCTAATTTGTTTAGACAAGGAATTCTATAAGTTGGGTATGGCATATGAGAAGCTAAAGTCCCCGACACTGCAGAGAGTAGGAGGGTGTGAAAAAGGTGAGCAGAAGAAATAACATTCAAGGGAGAAGTACAAAGTACAAAGCGGGGAGATCAGAAAACAAGGGATAAGCATCTTGACAGAAAAGGGTATGAATGCAGGAGATGAGGTTCAGCCCATCAGTTAGGCAGATTGTTGCATGTCCACTGCATTATGCAGGTTTGTAGTTTTAGAAGTGGTGTGAGGAACCCCTTGAAATGGTACTGTAGTTGTGACACTGGATAAGTCTTCTTCGAGGCAGAGGAGATGACCTCACAGAAGGTTATCTTACCAAGTAGAAAGACCAGGAGATTTGAAGGATTTCACTTTATCAATGAGACATCAAGAAAAGGACTTTATAATCATAATTTTTTTGGGGGGGTGATATTTCAGAGCTACATGACCTCTTGGTACTGCACTGCATGGCTTTGATCATTGTAATACTGAGAGACTGAGAACAGTCTGAGATTATTCATAAGTTCATAGGTAGGTACAGCCCTGGGGCCTATATAAGCCTAGTCAAAAAGGTACCCTGGCTTTCGCCACCCAAGAAAATTATTTTCCTGTGCCTGTCGAGAAGAGCCCCAGAGGTGTTCCCCAGGGTGAATTTCCTATTTCCCATCCAATCATCAAGATTTTTCTTGAAAAGTGCTAATGAGGAGCTTTGTTTGATATAGATAGGTAATTTGTTCAAGAGTATGGGAAGTCTCTGGGACAGGACTCTATCCTTCCAGCATGTTCTGTTTATTGTGGTGACAAGGTTTAGGTCTCTAGAGCGTATAGCTCGGAGGGTTTGGGATTTCTTTAAGTGGAGCATGTCCAACAGCTCTGGGTTTGGCATAGCTTTGTTTGTTAGGCAGAGATCGCCTCTGAGCAGGCAATATGCAATGGAGTAAAGGTGGAGTTTTTTGAGACGGTCTGCATAGGGCATCTGTTTGAGGCCAGTAATCCTCTTTGTGAGGTATTTCTGCAGCCTTTCAAGTTGTTGTAGATGTCTTGTGAGGTACATACCAAAAGGGGTATTGTACTCTATAATGGGTCTAATGAGTGATGAGTTGAGGGGAACAATTACCTCTTTTTCCTGGATGAGAAACCTTTTGTGATAAGGTGTGCCATGTAGAAGGATTTCCTGACTACAGTGGAGATGTGATTATCAAAGGAGAGACTACTGTCCACCTGTGTCCCAAGGTCTCTTATCATACATTTGGTGTTAAGTAGACTACCACCTATGGTTCATGGGTACAGAGTTTTTAGTAAAGGATAACAATAAACTTTTTGGCATTGAGCTTGAGGCCATGGCTTTGATACCAGGAATCTGTCTCAGTGAAGCCCTTTTGTAGGATGTCCACATCGTTAGGAGTTTCGATTATGGCTCCTAGTTTGCAGTCACCTGTGAACTTCATTAGCCAAAGACCTTCTGTGTTAGCCTGTACTTCAGAGAAGTGGATACCAAACAGGAGAGGACCCAGGACTGAACCCTGTGATACTCCACTTGTCACTGGTCTGAAGTCGGATTTGGAGTCTGCTACTTTCACAGTGTGGGTTCTGTCAGTGAGCCAGTTGGCAACCATCTTGTGACATAGGGATTTATGTTTAGTTTAGTGAGTTTATCTATAATTCCAGAGTGAGGGATGATGTCAAAAGCCTTTGCGAGATCTAGATAGGCTGTCTGTACCACCTTACCCTCTTCTACGGCTTTGATGACTGCTTCAAGAAGTCTATCAGGTTTAGGACACATGATCTGCCTTTTACAAACCCGAACTGGGTGGGATCCAGAGTTTAGAGATTACCAATGTCTTTGTTTATAAGTTCCATGATGATACATTCCATGGCCTTGCAGACCAGGCTCGTCAGGCTAATGGGGTGGTAGTTCCCAGGGTCCATGGTGGTTCCCCCTTTGTGGAGTGGGATAACCATTGCTGTGCACCATTCAGTGGGCACAAAGCCTGAGGTGAGGCTATGATTGAACATGGTACTTAGGTGGGGTGCCAGTTCATTCTGTAATTCTTATAGAACGCAGCCTGGGATGTTGTCAGGTCCCATGGATGCTGTGTTCTTGGCTTCGGAGAGTGTGGTTTTTACCTGTACAGCCATGATTACAGGAACTTTGCATTCTTCCGGTATAGAGATGGGCCCTGTAGGGGGTCGGGGGGGGGGTAAAGTCAGCACTGAACCTATCTGCCAGGATGATGGCAATATCAGTTGGTTCTGTATATTTAGTGCCATTGTGCTGTAACTCAGAGCAGATCTGAGTGTTGCCATTGAGATTCTTGACATAGCTAAAGAATGCTTTGTGGTTGTCTTTAGAATCAGTGGTGATTTTGTTTTCATAACTAGCTTTGGAGGATTTTATGAGGGATCTCAGCTTCTTACTGAGGCTGACCAGGGAGTTCCTCCAATCATGGGATTTTACTCTTTTTTGCAACAATTTTTTTCTTCTGTTGTAGAGTTTGTTTATGGCAGGGGACCACCAGATTGGCTTTTTTCCTAATGATGAAAATGAAGGTCATTCCGATGCTGTCACTACAGTTTGAAAAGGGCCACAGCTAAAAACATTGTCCATATACTGAGAAATGGGAAATGCACTTTAGTGTCACATCACATTAAAAAAAAATAGGCAAAACAGGGTGGGTGCAGGTACCGAATGTTGTAGTATTTCAGCTGTTACCACCCTCACAAAGGAAAGACTACCACTGAAGTTTAAAGAATGTCCCTGTTACACATCTGTTGAGACAACGGATGGCACAAGTTATTAATCCAGCTTCAGCAAGTCCTTAAAGCAGCAACGTGTGATATACAGCACTAAATGCCTTGGTGAAGTCCAGGGAAAGAATGCCTATACACTGACCACTGTTTATAGCAGTGAGATTATGGCTGAATAAATATATCAGACCAGCTTTTACTTTGTATTTTATTAGGAATCATTAGCTTATTACTGTACAGGTGCAAGTTTCAGATACACAGAATTTCAAATATGTTTTACAAGTGTGTTCTCTAGAAATGTGGGTCAGTAAATGTTAACTAGGCCCTTTTACCCTCCCTTAAAAATCGGGGTAATGTTAGTGATTTTCCACTACTGTGAGATGATGTTTTCAATTAAGTAGTGTCCTAAAGTAGCCACACAGGGTTTGCAACCTGGTGGACAGTCACTTTCAGGAATCCAAATTAAAGGTCATATGCTCCAGCTGCTACATTGCCTTTCATGGCGAGTAACAGCTTTAAAGACTATAACATAGTAAGGATGATGCATGATGGACAGAGGTGTTACTCTGTTTCCTGACACAAGGTCCAACTGGGGGGGGGGGGAGTCTGGAAAGCAGGGGGTCTTAACTACAGTCCCAGAGTGGACAACATTGCCATTACCTCTGACTATGCAAGTGGGCCCTATACTCCTATCACATTCTCCTTTCAGCATTGTTTTCCATTCTATCCAGAACAGCTTTTGGTTCTAAAGACAATGCTTTTTGAAGGCAGATGCTGTCATTAGTTCTAAAAATGATTTGCATTTATTGTGGAAGGACTTGTAAGCATCCAAGGAGAGCTTGCTCTGGTAATGTAATGGAATAAACAGGCTTTGTCACTTTCCAAGATCAAGGTCTTGTATTCAGGGAAATTCAAGCCACTGAGTACCTCTGTCCACTTAGTTTTCTTGTAGAGGCATACCAGAGTATACAGGATAGATAAAAATGCCTCTGGAAATAGGAAAGTGCCTGGTAAATGCCAGGGGTATCAGTTGCAGGTGTACAAGCTAAACGTACAACCACATACATCTCAAGCAAAAGAAAAAACTGCCTCTGTTAGTAGCTTCTCTGCTTTGTGCATCACATATGGTGTTTTTTGTAACTTGGAAGGACCTCACTGCAGGGTCCTGCCCTTCATCTACCTGGGACAGCATAGTCGCTCAGGGGTTAAGACCCCTGCCCCACTGCTGCAAGGTCTAGGCTCTAATCCTGACATTGGATCACTGTCTCCATGGACTTTGCATGTTTTCCCCTGCAAATAAATGAATTTTCACCCCCCCCAAAAAAAATATATTTTTATTTTCATTTATTAATCAAGCTAGAATGCTAATCCAAATGGCCCATTTTCAGATTCAACCCAGGTATGTGCAATAAAAAAAAACTCAGCACAACAAGAAAATACAAGAGTATAATATGAGAGAAACATCACAATATCTGAAGAGGAGTTACAGTTAAGTATTAACAAATTGAACATTTTCAAGATATAGTTAAATATGTGTGAAATATTAAGCACAAAATAATAAATTAATCAGGCAAATATACAGTATTTACAGCATTAAAATTGGGGGGGGGTGCAGAAGAGCTCAAAGGGGTGGAGATAAGAGTAAGGAGATAGTTTGAAGACTAGAGAGCAACTGGGGGGGGGGTACTGAGTGAGATAAACATTCGATGTTTATCAGAATGAGGAAATTATGATATCATTAGGGAGGGAAGCTAGAAAAGTAGCAACTGATTGGATACTCTAAACTGTCCATCAATGGCAGGTTGTAATGCGAATGATTCAGGCAACTGCCCAGGATCCACAGCTCTAGGGGGAGGGGCTGTACATTTGTTCTTGGTATTTATTTAATAAAGAAATGCTAGCAGCAGTTTTTCTTTACTTAAAAAATGTATAAATACAAAGATAAATAAATGGCCAGGGTAACTCTCTCCAAAGCAGCTGCAGTATTCTATGAGGGAGGTGCTGTATAACACTGACTGATCACTTTTATTTATTTATTTATTGACTGGGAATGTCCAACTGGGTCACAAAAGTCCATTTTCATTGGAGGTCCAGGAAGAAAAGCTCCAAGTTACACTGGTAATTTACAAAACATCATTGTAAGATACATAATTGGTTATTTACAGTATTGTAGACACAGAGAAAAATACAAATAGAGTGAGAAGAAGAAAAAAACACAATTTACAATTTTAGTTTGAGGAATAATATTTACACTTTTTGATAGGTATACTTAATTATCTAAAGCAGTAATAGCAATGTTTAGAAAATATTGCTTATGGTTTCGAGATATAGAGCAAAGAGAGGAAGAAAGAGTGGAAGAGGTTGAGTGAGAGTAGTAATTTGCAGGCTTTCTGCTCGGGCAAGAAGTACAAAACTTGTGAATATTAAATGAACAGTAAAGTAGAATAAAGTGGATGGTCGTGGCTCACAATGCCAGTGCAGAAGAACAGAGGTAGTCAGTAGCAGTGTCAGCTAAGTTTTTTTTTTTTTTTGAGTAACTAAGCGGGTAAGCAGATATGGACAGTGGATGGCTTTGGCATCTCAGGAATGAAGTTTTATACAGTCACATCCTGGCCCGACTTCCAAAAGACTTGCTTTCAGTAAAAGTGACCACTTACAATGAGAGTAGGCTGAGAGCAGATTTTTTTTAGAATCTGATCTCTGTAGTAAGCCTGTTTCTAGATAGGCCTTACACCAAAGTAAGCCACTTACACCAAGAGCAAGTCTTTGGGAATTTGGCCCATACGTTTCCTTGTCACATATATTGTCACACATATATTGTTACCTTCCTTTACTGTGTGATGATTTATACAGTCTGAATTAATCTCACATTTAAGGATGTTAACTATGTATGTCAAATGGAAACAAAATAGGATTTTCATTTCTGCGAAGCTAGAGTCGCACATTGCCTGTAGCTGGCATCTTTACAGAGATCAGCTGCCTTTATCTTTATTTATCTCTGGAATGCTACAGGTATCCTAGTGATTTATATATTCATTGGCAGGCTATAAGCATTGTGTAAACTTAGCAGCACAGCTTGTGTTTAACTGAAAATCAGTTTTCATTTTTTTATATTGCATGTAATATGTTCATGCAATTATCACTTATCATTTTACGGACCATTACAACCTGTCTGGTTGAGAGATAGGATAATTTAATCAGGAAAGTGATAGTTATTTTGTCATTTTCAACAGGCATTTGACAATGCTGAGTATTTACTTGTGGTGTAATTTCATTTAGGTGTGCTGTTGCAATATGGATAACACTGAAAAAGAACACCTAGACAGTAGCACACATTTTCATAATTACTGCCATTACATCTGTGTTAAAAAGACATTGGCAGGAAAAATATGATATGTCCTGCTTTGCACTATCTGTTTGTCGCTGTTTCCAGTCAGGGTTTGCTACGGCATCCCATTTTAATTGCCTGAAGTTTATTATGATATGATGGACTCGTAATTATATGTTCTGAGCAGATATGTAACTAGAACAAACGTGGTTTATTTTTGATATAGAAAATCAAATATTTGTTAAATATGTATTTTGTCTGAATATCCAGAAGGTAACAGCATGGACTGTAATATAATTGGATGGATGTGCCAGGACCAGTACATTTCTGAATAAAAGTAGACCAAAGGAGGCTGCAAATTATGTAGAAAAGGATCCAAATATATTTTGTTTTATTTTATGATAAACTGGAACTAAACATCAATCTATTTAGCGTAACTTTTTAGTCTAGTGGAGAGGGCTGAAACATTAAACCCTACAATGAAATTTCCAGTGGAAAATAATTTTTACTAATCATATTTTGCATAACAGCACTCAAATAAGTTTGAACCATTTTTTCTAAGCAGTGGGAAGACTGGAGCTATTTTGCCTTAGTATTGCAGTAACTTTTATTATTGTCACGCTTACAGGTGATTGATGCACTGCTGATCGACCGGCTTAAGTCTGAGAATTTAATATCCACGTGAGTTTCACTGCAACATATTGTACTGTATGAGCAAGTGGTTAGCTGTTTTGGGTTTTCCCCTATTCTTCACTGTGGTGAGTCCATAAAGTTGATATATATAATTTCAAGAGGAACAGGGGGACGTGGCATGAAAAAATGTGTGTTTTTTTTTTTTTTACTTTTTTGCCTCGCCATTTTAGATATTTAATTTAATAAATAACAAGCCAAAAAAAGATTGTCAGCAGCTTGTATGTTAATGTTTATTATTAAGGCCATGTACTCCAGGATTCACTAAAATTTTCACTGCTGATTGCCCAAGGTGGGTTAGTCAATTAGCATGATACTAAGAAGTGTGATTTAGAGACAGGTATGTACACAACAAGAAAGATGTCATTAAGAGCTCGTTACTGTGTCACCGAATTGAACACTAGAATTGTCAGACGTGATCTCTCTACTGTTCTCTATGGCCAGCACTGTGTGTTGGCAAAGGCACCCCTACACATACCACAGACATTCACACACACACATATTCATATTTACTCATCAACAAACAAGCCCCCACAACTGGATCAAACTCACGGAAACAGTCTCATCCATTAACCCACATATATGCTGCAACACACACACACACACACACACACACACACGTACACACACACACACACACACACACACACGAGCATGCACACACAATCTCTCACTCTCTCAAGATGGTTTCATTTATGCCTCTTACAGAAACACACAGATATGCTCATATGGACATCCCCCAACCCCACATCTTTGCTGTACTTACCTGAACCATGACTACTCCCATGAGTGAACAGGTGACTGCCATGTTTTTAGTTTTGTTCCTGCAGCGAAATGTTACTCGGCCTTGCGATTCTCTGAATTATTCACCTGAAAAGATCAGCAGCCACAAGGACAGTAGATGGCTAATTAGCATTGTCTACTTCCACAGACTGCTGCATTAGCATTAGGCTTCACACGACTGAGGCCTCCGTGAGTGGAAAACCTCAGTAGTAGAGTTGCTCCAAGTTCAAAAGGCCTAGTGCAATGTGAAAACCTTCTGAGTCAAGGCTGTCTGAATTCCATAGTTTGTCATAAAGTGAACTGGTAATGTAGCACCTCAGCGGTTAACATTCTGCTTGCTTCCACATTCATCATATGAAATGTAATTGGATACAGCTGGGAAGGGAGGTTAAGCATCCTTCACTTATCATTTCCTGTTACAAATTGTAATGGACTTTTGGTACTTCTACTTCACTGTCATGTTGGAGATGACAAACAGTACTGCAACAGCATCTTGTCAAAAACCAAAGGTGTGTTTTTATTTACCTATTGGCCATCTAGCTAAGCACACTGATCCCATTTGGGCTTTTTTGATCAAAATTCATGGTGCTGTTTGCTGACTACCTGATGACGAAGGACAAAGTCCTGATTCCAGCCCACCTCACATTAGTTAACTATTGTCCCTGCTGTTATGGAGCTAATTAAAATACATTACAGTAGAGGCCCTTATATTATTACAGTCAGTCCAGACATCTAAGATATACAAATTCCTGAGCTCAGTACTTGCCTGTGAATGAAAATGACTGACTAACATTGTTCATTATTCTGTCTTTATATAACTAATATGATTTCTGTAAAGTAAATTTGAATACTTTGCTGTAGCTGCTGCTTGTATGAACATGATTGAAATACATTACTGTGGCCATTACTTTTTTTAACTCAGATATTTCAGGTCTACATACAAATGTTGGAAAGAGGTTATAGAAGGATGGATTTGAAAGATAGTCAGTCGGATGAGTCAATATAATGGCTGTAACTGTCTGGTGGGAGTGGGGGGGGCTCCCTGTGGGTGGAAGTACCCCTCTTGTTTGCTTAGTTTAAACAGACATTAATCTGTTTTTGCATGAGTAGTGAGCATTTGTGTGAAGTAAGTTGGAGTACTTTGCTGTGGTTACTTTGTGTGTGTGTGTGTGTGTGTGTGTGTGTGTGTGTAACAAATATGAAACACATTTCTATGGCCATTATTATTACTAGTACTACTAGTACTGTTATCATTTACCAGAATCAGCCATTTGGGTGTACACAGTCAATACTGTGGCTGTAACACTTGGGTATGGGGATGTATGTGGAGGAAAATGACTGACCATGATGATCAAATTAAACAGACATTACTGTAGGTTTTCCAGGACTGGTGTGAATTTGTGCAAAGCAAGTTGGAATGTTTTAATCTGACCATTTTTATCACAAGTAAACATCTGAGGTGTATGTGGTCAATAAACTGGTTGTAATTCATCAGACTGGACACTGATGGATTATAACAACAGCACTTTGAGTGAGCTTTTATGGTTGGAATGTTTTGAAATGTGCAATTTTGTTATTAATGTCTAGTGCTTTCTGCTTTTACTTCTTGTTGAAAAAATGTTGAAGACTAAAATTTAAAACAAACACATTTTGTTTAAATAAACAATAAAAATAATTTTAAATGATCGGGTAAATATGTACACATGTAAATCAACTGGGAAAGTGAATCCAAAAGAATGCATACATTTATACATGTCTTAACAATATGTGCCCTAACAATATTGTACTCCGGTCCTTACTAACCTCCAGGCTTCACAAAAATTAAAACTTGAATAATGTTAGAAAAAAGTTGCTAAATTTGCAGCAAATACCCCTTTCAGAACCCACCACTGTTTAGCACTAAAAAGCCTAAATTGATTAGAACTACAACTAACATATACACAGCTTCTTACCAACTGTAAAAATTACCCAGCATCCATCTGCTGGTCTAGCACTAAAAATCATTCTACATAACTATGTTTCCAGTCAGTCATTGCAATCCAGTGATCAAAAACTCCTTCCTCCCATCTTTTAAAACCAATCTGAAAGACTTCCTAGATAAACTTTGGCTCTGTTCTTGCTC
The DNA here is from genome assembly GCF_019279795.1 of Protopterus annectens. Taxonomy (NCBI): domain Eukaryota; kingdom Metazoa; phylum Chordata; order Ceratodontiformes; family Protopteridae; genus Protopterus; species Protopterus annectens. The sequence goes on from NC_056741.1 coordinate 79,940,514, forward strand.
AAAACCAGGATAAATTATATCCCTAAATTTAAATAAGTACCTTTTCATTCCTTATACCTCCTTACTCTGCCTTCTTCACTTACTTCCTTACTTCTACCAAATTTTCTTCCTTGACTTTCTCTCTAAATATACCACAAGCCTGTTTTTCTTTCACTTCATATTGCAATTCCTGTTTGTATTAGCCTAATTTACCTTTAATTTCTCTACAAACTGTCTAAAATTTCTATAAATATTAAATTATTATTATATAACTCGTATCAATTCTTAAGCACTGTTTTTATATTGTCACTAATTTGTTATAATTATTTAAACTGCAGATCTTTTTGTTTTATTTTTGAAGATTGTAAAATTATTGTTCTTGAAATGTTTTGTAATAATTTGGAGGTTTTCTCCCTGGTCCTCTGCTGAAAGTGAGCTTCTACCCAGTTAGACTTTCCCAGTAATCAAATGTCAGTAAATAAATAAATGTGTGCATGTGAAGGGACCCATGGTTCAAACACTACCCAAGGTCTAAGGTACACTTAATCTGCCACTGCTGTTCATTATACAACCTGCATTACTCTTGTCTTTGTGACATGGGTTGTGGCTGAAAAACACTCTGAGACAGATCAATTTGCTTACCTGCTTAATGAATAAATAACAGTTTACCTGGCTAAATTTAGATTATTAGGGACAACTTAAATTTACTTTTCATATGCATTTTTATCTGCATGTAAACATTTTCATACATCAGAAAAAATCTGTAAAGGTTAAAATGACAGGGATATTTGGAAAAATGAGCAAACAGATGCCACCTCTTCATACACCCAAGTTGTAATTATCTTTATTTATTGAATTTTATTCATTTATCCTTTGTTGACGGGGTTAGTCCCACTAAGCTAGTAATCTTTTTTCAGAGAACTGAGGTAGTATTTATACTATTAGGGGAAATTTGGCCATGGCATCGGGGAACTTCCCCTACTCACTGTAGTCAGGGGAAGAGTTTGTGTGTTACACTGCCTGACTTCTTGTTTCCTGTTGAGGTGCAGAGGGAGCCAAGAGGAACAGGGAGAAAACATGGCTGATTCAGCTCTTGCTGAAACCGGAGTGAAAGTTGGTAAAAATGTAGTTGAAATGGTAGAATCGCTACCAGAGGTTTTTTTCTGATCATGTGGGTGCAGAAAAAATAGTGACATTGAAGGAAAGAAAGATTGTAGGTGAAACAGAGATGAATTCAAGGAAAACTTTCAGAGGAGATTGCTTGAAGGAGAGACAGTTACCTCTGAAAAATGCATAATTACAACCCTCCAGTTGGGGGTGTTGCAGGATGATTATTTGGAAGAAATGGTAAACCAAAGTGAACCAGAAAATGGAGCAGCAATTTCATGATGTGACATCATGGAAAAAATAGATGAAAAAGGAGAAGAAGAGAAAAAAACTTATACACAAACTGTTGGACAAGGAACAAAGAAGAAATAAAATAAACAAAAAAGAAGTATACAGTACATGTGTGCAGTAAAATAGAAGAAAGTTTGGACAGGTATGAGGTTTGGGACTCTGTCATAGCATCTTTGGGTGTCAAACCGAATGAGGTAAGAGCATGTATTTTTATTAATAAAGAGACTTTCAGTGACTTGATATTTGAGACTGGGCAGGCCATGGAAATTTTTGGGGGTGCATATGAACAAAAGAAAAATATTTATCCATGGTCAGAATATGTGGTGCAAGCTTTTTACAGACACACACAAAAAGAATACTGATCCGGTGTAGAACTGACATTGAAACTAAAGAACTGAAAGAACATTTGTTAATGAATGTAAGGAAGTAATGGACACTAGAACAATACATGATGAAAGGGGACTATGGACTGGGGGATGGGACTGCCGTATAATACTGAAAATGGAAAATGATAATGTTATGCACGTACCTAGTATTATTAATGTTCATGGTAATAGGGGTTTTGTGAAATAAAGGGGTCAACCAAAGGCATGTTATTTTTGTTGAAAAAGTGATCATTCAATCAATGAATGTAATAAAAATAGGCTATTTATGTGGTAAACAGGGCATAATGCAAAAAAAATATGATAGGGGATATAAGTAAAGCCTAGGATAATATTCAATATAAATCATTATGGGGAATTTTGTAGGCATATTATGTAAGCAAAAAAAACATTACAAGCAATAAAATCAGTTTATGAAAGGAACTATGTGAAACTAAATGTAAATGGCTGGTTTGGAGAAGACATAAAAATAGAATGTGGAATAAAGCACGGCTGCCCAGCTAGTAGTGTAATGTTCTCATTAGTTATGAATGAAATAGTGAAGGAAGTTAATAAAATGTCAAGTAGTGGAGGATACAAAATGATGCAGGACGTACAATTGCCAATAATGTATAATTATGCAGATGATATTGTACTAATTGTTAAAAGTAAAGTGTAGATAAGAGCATGTGTATATACCTTTTAAAAGCATTTTCAGATGTAGCATCTGCATATAAATACTGAGCATGTGCAGGCAGCAGTGCCATTTTGAGAGAACAGCCAGAGTGTTAGTGTATGCGTGCAGTAGTCAGTCTGTTTATAAGTTTATTTAAGTTTAAGTTACTAAGCCTCATTTTTGATGTGTTTGTGTGTAATAAAGCTGCTTGAACAGAACCCATGAATTTTTGTCTTTTTTATCCTGACCAAACAAGAAACATGGTGTCAGAACCGGGATTAAAGAACAACTTCTTCAAGCCAAGAGGTGCAGAGTTGAAGGTGAAGGCAGACTAAGCAGGTTGAGTGAAACAGAGACAGACAAATGAAAAAGGGCCAGAAATTAGTTAAAGGTAAAGAAAACTGCACAAATGATTTATTTGGCAAAGAAAGTGAAATGGTGCATTTATAAGGCACACAAAAATCAATAATTAATCAAACAAGTAGCATAAAAACAGATTATTAAGCAAATGAAAGGCACAAACATAATGTTCAAAACCAAAATATTTGATAAAACTAGCAAAACTATTTATATGGGGCTCAGAATTACTTATAGCTTATATAACAAGCATGTTTAGAGAAAAACAGGCACAAGAAAAGTATAATGAGCATGATAAGACATTAAAAAGGCAGAACGAGTACAATAAAATGGCAAATTAAGCTTAAAGACCCAGGCGACTGCATGTCTTTTAGTAAAAGACTGTGTTTGGGCCCCAACTACTATTTTGCATTGTCTGAAGCCATTCAAAGCATAACCAGAGTTGTTTGAAGTATCTCTAAGTGTGCAAAGTGTTTGCAGAGTGTGTGCTTTATTATGGTGCAATGATTTCAAACAGTTTGCTGTGTGCAAAGTACAATTATATTGCAAAGTGCAGTCAAAGTACAGCCATTTTGAAATGATTCCTCTGCTGTGTGCATTTATTCACAGAGAGATGCCATTTCAGAGTGTTTCTTACACTGTACAGAGTTATTTCACAAAAGTACAGCCATTTTGAAAGGTTCTTGTGCTGTGCACAGTTTATTTGCAAAGTGCATTCATCTCGAAGTGTTTCTTACTCTGAACTTTTTCCACTGTGTACAGTTTATTCACAAAATACAGTCATTTTGAAGTATTTCTTACACTGATAATTAGTGAGATTTCATAAAGTACAGTGTTTTCAGAGTGTTCTTGTGCTATGGAAACTTATTTGACAAAGTGCAGTTATTTCAAAGAGTTTGTTGTGATAATACCAATATCTTCTTGAATTTACTTACTCTCAGAATTACACATCGTGACAATCTACTTGGCTTGCCTGCTCAGAGACTTATATCTAGCCAAACCAGAACAACCTTGACAATCAGTTTCAGTTTGTTGCTGCCTAATGCTAAAAACAACAGAACAATCAAAGCCCAACTTGTCAGAGTGTATTTAATAGTGAATTAAGGTTGAAAGTAATTATGTTACAAATATGTAACATAAATAAGGTATAAAATAAAGCTTGCTTGAATGTAAAAATAGAGTTTAGTAATATGTGATCAGCATCCATACTAAATGACTGTGGCTTGAAAAATAAGGAACTTGCTTAATGGACATTTATGTATGCATTACATTGTCAATAAGGGCAAAAATGTTAAAACAGGATGTACGTTTACACATTGTCAGAAAAAAAGCTAATCTGTTTCCTTAAAGGCTGGACAAACAGGACAACAATCTGCATCATAACACATTGTTAAGTAAGAAAGTTTGAAGTCAGCATTTGCACAAGAACAGATGTTCTCATACAAAGAGCAAAAATGTGATATTGTTAAGCAAGGAAGCTTAAAAATAATATCATCAAGTCAGCATCTGTAACAGGATGGGCAATTCTTAAAATAGAATCCCAAGAGGAAATCTATATGTGTGTACATGACTAGAACAGTATATAAGATCTGTATTAATTCAGTTATGTTAGAGATATCTGTGTAGGAACACACACTTGTTCTGAGGTAATATTGTATCTCTCACATCATCTGTGCTATTTGAGAAGTAAAGTAGAACAGTACCTAAAGCTTCTACAGTAGTATGTGTGGTTTGTTATAAAAAGTTATGTGTTACTGCTTTGAGTTTGGTGTTGCAAAGTACATTCTCCCATCAGTGTATATTCTGCAAGTTTCTGTATGCAACAGACTGTGAACCAGACTTTTATTTCAGCAAAACCCAGCCAGCAGGACTCCGGAGCCATCACAATAAGAATCACAGTAACAGCACCCTGGTTCAGCACATTGAAAATTAATTTTTCAGTGGTGAGCCTTCCTGCATTTGAAAAGAGGGAGAGGTAAGCCCTGCAGAGGGTTACTTCAGTCAAATTGCATTAACTAACATTTGTATGTATGTATACATCCTAAACGGAAATATTCCAGTTTATGCAGTTTGCAGTAGTAAAATTTTTCAGACATCTGAATCTAGATTGAACCTGCAGTGCAGGAAAGTTGCAGTGCCATTAATTCTTCAAGAAAAGGTGGACATCTACTTACACAGCAGTTTGCTGCCTGTTGTGTTTTCCCATCTTCTTGAGTGACTCTCAAAAATTTCCAGTCATCAGCAACAACAGCCTGATCACCTGTTTTTTTTTGCTAACTGGAAAGACTATTTTCTATGTCACGTTTTTAGTATGGATGCTAGTAGACTTAATACAAGCAGGTATAAGCCAAGCTTTCCTTTTAAATTACAGTGTTGATATACGCAGCACATTAGTAAATGTAAAACCTCATTAGGGCAAGTTGATAGTAAGGCATTATGCAAATGTATTACAATATTTGAATGGTATCTCAAAGAAACCCATGTGGGGTATGACAAATGTTTATTGTGTGATTCAACAAAAACTGCATTTTGTGTGCCATGCCATAAACAAGTATTGCATGATATTGCTAAAAAAATGCTGTGAAGACAGACCTTTTCATGATAAAAAATTAACTAAGGGTAAAGTGTTTCCATTATATTCAGATGTTGGACAGTTATGTCCTGTTATCACATGTAAAAGGTTAATTTCAGCATTACAACAGGAGTCAAATCAGTCATTGACAGAACCTCTAGTACATTTTGTTACAAAAGAATGTAATAAACTTCAAAAAGACAAACACAATGAGTTCAGGAAGTTTAGACAAGTTATACAAACATTTTATCCAAAAGTGCACAGCAGTTTTAGATTCAGTAGAACAGGTTACTAAAGAATGTCAGAAAGACCATGCAACATTACAGGAAACTCTTGAACAGCAGTTACAGGATAAAGAAAATAAATTAGCTGAACTGACAGAGACTGACTTCATCCATACAACAGCTGAGCACATTGGCAAAGAGCAGGAAACTACAGCTGATCTGTACGAAAGAGATATATTTTATAATATGTTTGTGTATTGAAAATGGTTAAGCATACATGGTAGAATGGTAGGAGCTGATGTCTGGACAAATCATTCTCAAATGTTTAGAACTTCCATTCAGTTAAAGCAAGACATTTATCAGTACTACAGTAAGGTAGAGCAAATAACTGCCATTCTCATAGCATAGTCAAAAGGTACATAAAACAGTTCTAGTGCATAAAATTAAATAAAAATAGTTAACAAGAGTAAAGATTTAAAGTCACAAGACTGACATGCTTGTATAAAAATTTAAAGTCACAAGACTGACATGCATGTATTTTCTTTTCATCTAAATTACATCTGTTATAATGCACAAGAATAACAGGCAGACAACAGCAAATATAAATAATGTAAATATAAACATGTGTTAGTTAAGCTAATATCTGTTTTTTACATTTTTTTTATAATTGTATAGTAACACCACACCAAACAGTTAAAGGTCTGAATTTTAAAAAGAAATAAAATCACAGATGGTATTAGTCAAACAGTCTTTGTAAAATGAATGGCAGGGCAGTTAAATAAATAAAAAAATACTGAAATCAAAGTGAAAAAATATGTAATCTAATTGTAAAATAATGTCTAGTTATGTAGTATAAATGCATAGCTATGCAAATCACAAATATAATACTAAGTGTTTTATAACTGCATTTTACTATTAAATTGCAAGTGTATTAACAGATGATTAAAAGAAAAATGCTAAAAGAGTTAACTATGGTCTACAGAGTGTGAAATGTGAGCTCAGACCTTCCTAGACTGGATAAATAGTTACAAGAAATGTTGGAAAAATAAGATAAAAAACAAAACTGATTGACAGACAAGTGGCTTGAGTTTTTCTAAAACATTATTGTTATTAAAACATACTTGTTAAATGTTCACATGCAACACTACTTGGTAATTGTAATAAAATGTCACAGTTGTACATATATGTCACTTATCTGTTTGTAGGTAATGGTTAAAAGTAAAAAGACAGTTACATCAAGTATAACCAGCAGATGGGTATACATATAATTCAAATAAAGTGTACAGGAGGGTACACATAACTACTAGTAGTAGAAGACAGCAAAGGCAACAGAAAAAATATATTCTTTCAATGAAAACAGCCAAAAAAATGATCAAATTAGACAAAGGACTATAGTTTATTAGTAACATAATAAAGCAAATGTATAACCAAAGTGTACTACAGTTTTACAGTGACTGTGTGAGCAGTATTGCAAAAGGGTCTAAAATAAAGCTACAGGAAGAAATAATATCTCATTCCTTCTTGACAATATTCTTTTGGGGGGAAGGGAAAACAGGTATTAGTGCATTAGAAATACTGGATTAAACCTGACAGGATAAGATATTTTACAAGTTGCTAATAACTATTATGCTACTTATTGTATTGTTTAGTATTAAATTGTATTTACAACCTGTTAAACTGTAAAGCTATACAAGAGATGGTTTAACATTGCTTTATTAAAGCTATACAAGAGAGAGAGTAAAGATATGTACAAATATGTGTAAAAGTGAACAAGAATGGTCACTATTTAATATGTTTTTTTGGCAAGACAATGCTGGTATGCAAAAAGCATAAATGTTTCTAATTTCTGGGTATGTAGTTGCCTCTGGTGGCAATTCCACTAGATACTTCTAAAGAGACATAAGAATTTTCCAAGATTTTGCTTGATGTTAATGTTACTAAATTTGTAGATTGGACTAAGTGTATTTTGCAGTCTCTTTACGTACAAATACAAAAGTATTCAGTACAGATGAAATTAATGTCTAGCAATGAATATGTGTGGAAAAACATGTTTTAAAAAAAATGGGTCCAGGATTGCTACTAGATTGAAATTCATGAATAGCAAACAGTCTGTGTAGATGCTTTCTGTATAGGAGACATTGTAATAAGTTCAAAAGTAATTTGTTAAGTTGTAATATTATCACTGGTTTTAAGTTGGAGTCTTATTATTGGTTTTTGGACCATCATTTTATCCGTACTAGTATTGGTTACCCCAGTTAGATGAAAATTATATTAAAATATTGTATTCATATAGCTTATGGACTAATATGTACATAGCGTTCTTTAGTGAATAAATCATGTTTTTTTTTATCCTCAAGTATTAAATATACTGAAATAATTGCATTCAAATATTTATTATCTAAGCCCAGTTCAGCATTTTACCAAGGTGTTTAATATGTTCACTAAAGTGTCAACCAAGATGTTAATGGGCAGTTCAGAAATATGACCACAATGTTATGGTTAAAATGACATCTAATCTTTTGATATAAAATGATCAATAAAAGTAAAAAGTTAATTCAACAGTTGCAAAGAGTTAATGGAACAATTCTAAGTCATAAATGAAATTCTGTGATTGCAAAAGAATAAATTAATCAAGTTAAAAAAATAAAACTAAAGCAGACACAGCTCATAACTAACAGAATATTTTCACAGAATGGTCTGCAAAAGAAAAAGCTGTTAAATATATTCAGTTTTAGTAGTAATACTTGATATCATTGTATAAACTATGGGCCGGATTTAAGAAAGCTTGCACGGAATGCAAGAAGAGTGTAAGAGCTCATGGAGGCAATATGTCTGCCATGCGATCCAGGTACAGCCAGCAGGGGCGTGCACAACAGCTGCTAAAGCTACTCTACTCTTGCACGGACAGTGTCATGGCATGCAAATTACCTCATTTGCTGCTGAAAGCTATGCAAATTAGGTAAATTTGCAATCCAGGAAACACTAACCTGTTCGTAGAAGATTAGTGTTATCTGCAGAAATGTACTCCTTTGGTAATGGAGTACTGTTCTGCAAATAGCTAAACGGAGCTATGACAGCTCCAAATAAAAGATGCATACAACTGAGGAAGCATGCCAATGGCCAAATATAAGGCCATTGGCATTTATAAATGTTTAAAATTATTAAAATCTAACTTTTTTTTCCCCCGAGCTCCGATGTTTAAGCATAGCGCAGCACCACGCAAACTTGCGGCGCTTTAAAAAACAAGAAAATAATTTAAAAATAGCCATAAATAGCCATTTTTACTAAAAAGCTTATCTTGCTATGCAGATGAATGGCAGGCTGAAGACAACATGGCCACTGAGTACTGGTTGCTAAGGGGGGATGCTCAGTGTGAGAGATGTAACCATGCATTAGTAGGCGATCCTATGCAAATGAGGATAAGGATAGTGAATCCCAATTTTCCCCAGCATGTGAGCAATGTCCCAAGAGTGTAAGTGTAGGAGTAGGTGAGTAGTAGAGTAGAATATAGGTAACATCATGAGAGGGTGTGTCAGAAAGGCTGTAAGCTTATTGGAGCACAGTGTCTTGTGTTTGCCCTGAGTTGCTCAGGATTGCAAGAGGCGCATCTACAGTTGTCCTTTTTGAAAACCAGAAACCAAAGGTGCACACCATGAAAATATCTGAAATTTCTTGCAAACGTGCACACAGCGTGTACGCGCTTGTGTGCTCGTTAGTGCAGCGGTGCCCCAGGCGGAAACAGAAAGGGAAAAGGAAGGAAAAGAAGTAGTAGGAAGTTAACAGAGGAGAACTAGCAGAGCTGCCAGGTGAAATATATCAGAATCAGCCAATTACACAGGCAGCAGACTAGCCCAGCCCAGCCCAGCACTTTAAACTCTGCAAACAGCATTCTTCCCTGTTTTTTCCCCAAGAACTCTGCAACACTGCAGTATACAAAGAGGGAAAGCTTAAAAACTTTAAAGTCAGACAAAATGTTAGGGGCTGCTCTTGCTATCATAAACCAACATGTGCTAGGTGCTGAGGGTGGTGATGTTGTGAATGCTGCTGAGCAATCTACAGTGAGGAGACAGAGAAGAGTGTACAGACCCAGGGTAACCTACCAGGGGCTATATGAGCTGGAGATAGTGGAGCACTATAGGGTGGACAGAGACCTCCTGCAGCAAATTGTTGAGCTGTGCCAGCCATGCCTCACACACAGAACCAACAGAGGGGAACCCATCCCAGTGGATACCAAGGTATGTGTAGGCCTAAGAATACTAGCTACAGGTACCTTCCAGAGACCAACTGGTGATATGATGGGGATTTCACAGGCATCAGTATCCAGGGTACTGCACCAGTTCCTGGATGCCAGGTCAGCACATATCGGTGAGCATGTATATTTCCCCAATTCCCGTGAGGCATTGGCCAGCAATATGCATCTTTTCCACCAAATAGCAGAATACCCTGAGGTAGTGGGTGCAATAGACTGCACTCACATACACATCAAAGCACCACCTGGTGAGCGGGGTAGGGTTTACATCAACTGCAAGGGCTTCCCCTCCATCAACTTCCAGGTTGTGTGCTATGCTCAGGGCAAATAATGAATGTGTGTGCTGGCTGCCCTGGAAGCTATCACAATTCCCACATCTGGAATCTGACGCAGCTGTACCAGGGATTTGCCAATGAGGACATCCCTGATGGTCATCTAGTGGGGGATGCTGGATACGCACTTGAGCCATGGCTGATGACACCCATCAGAAATGCACACACACCCGAACAAGAACTCCATAATGAGGCACACCCACAAACAAGAAACATAATTGAGCATGTGTTTGGGATGCTCAAGTCACGGTTCTGGTGCCTGGACACATCTGGTGGAGCCTTGCAGTACTCACCAACTACATATACCCAAATTGTCATGGTATGTGCCATGCTGCACAATATGATCCTGTGGAAACAACTGCAGCAGGAACAACATGGGGCATGGCCAAACAGCCCCCCACCATTGCCAAGGCCTGCACAGGCACAGCGTGACTCGGAGGATGAACAACCTGAGCCTGCCCCAGTAGGCAGAAGGAGGCGTGCCCAGTATGCCCTGGCCTTGGCAAAGAGGCAAAGCATAGCACATACACTGACTCAGTAGGAACCCTGGAAATGACACCTCTCTCTGACTCGCACATACAGTAAAAGGGATGCCTAACTTGACACTACCTGTTTTTAAACATGTATAGGGAGTGTAATATGTGCATCCGACATAGGCAGCCCTGCACCACCACCTAAGGCATGAGTCCCTATTTTAAGCAATATAAAGCACTGCTAAGCAAATTTTACCAGTATTGAGCATATTTAAATACAATTGTGCATAGCTGTGCACAGTGCTAACCAGCGCAATGTCGGGCAAAGTTGGGCGATGTTGGGCAAAGTCAAGCAAAGTTGGGCAAAGTCGGGTAAACATGCTCACACCTGCTTCACTGTTCCTTAACCAGTCAGGTCTGCCAAGCAGGAAAATAAAAAGCAGTGACAGGGCTCAAACTCAGGATACTGTGCACTATAGTCACAGTACTGAACCACTAAGCCATGACAGCATTTCACTGGCACAGACACAACTTAAGTCACTCACAGATACCAGTTGTGGGGGTCACATACCTAACAGTCACAGCCAGCAAGACAATTGCAGACAAATGCAAACACAAACGAATGCTGTATCATGCCCTCTGAAGAGGCATATGAGTAACCTCCCCCATGCCTATGCAGACAGATAACAGCAGGCCAGGCAGTGTGATGTGGGTTGGGTAGGCTATGAAGTCACAAACTAATATGCGTGTAATTGGAAGCTAAGGTCTGTAGTACAGTGGTATGCCTCAAGCCAGTACGATAGCCAACAGTACAGACTGAAATGGAGTACCTGGCATAGCAGTACAGGCCTAGCAAATGTGTATAAGTGTCAGGTGTACCCCTCATCCTATGTACACCCACAGTAACAGTCAGGTGTGCCCCCGGGTAGAAATGTACAAATAATAGCTGTCCCCCCCTGTATGTAGAAATGTTGATAAGTTTCTGCAAATTGACTCATGGAAGCCCTGCAGGCACAGCGTGCTTCCAGTCGATGTACGACACAAAAGGTGAGCCCTGAAGTAAAAAACAACTTGATTTTTCACACACATATAGTATATATGCTCATAGTGGGCATGCTCACACACTTAAACAAATTTAGCAAATTTCAGTCAGCAACATATTGAAAGGTCATACTGGGCATGCTCACACACTTAGGCCATGTCTGAGTAAAGCAGTGGGCCACACATATCTGGCAGTTGCAGTTCTTACTCCAGACACTTGTCACTATTTACCAATCCTGCCTTGCGCACACAGTGATATGAAAATAGACCCATATAATATATTGGACCCCTGTCATAATCAAACTATGTACTACAAGTACTTAAGTTGTTCAAAGAAAGTGAAAATCCAAAGAAGATCAATAAATCTCCGATCAGTATCATCAAGAAACAATGAGCACTCCTAACATTATCCAAGCCATGTTCTGGCAAAAATATTGCCAAAGAGTCCATAGAAAACCATGAAGCTTTCTTTCGCTATGTCATAAATATCAATGTAAACTCATATATGTTCTGAGTCAGTGCAAAGTGTAAATGAATACATGTACATGACTGACATTGCCAACATCTTGTCAGACAGGTTCATACATATTTACCCTCCTCTCACTGACAAAAGGGCCCATTACCATACCTGGAGATTGTGAAAACCCAGAAATCACATATACAATGGTTAAACAGCTCTATCCAAACCTAAAAACATGGTGTCTATGGGATGACATGGTTTCCCTGGCTGTGTCATATGTGAACTCCAAAACAAACAGACCCTGCACCTGAACAGTCCATTGAGACTCACCCTCTGTACAGGATATGAAACTGTTGAATGGGTTACAGCAATGTTTGGCACACTCCACAATGGGAACTATTGTCTTATAAGCTTAATAAGCCTGATCTGCAAGGCCATGGAGTCCATCATTATGAAACTCATAAATAGAGCTATTGGGAGCCTACAAACACCCAACCCTACCCATTTTGGTTTGGTCAGGGGCAGATCATGGTTCCTAAACCTGCTAGAGAATTTTCAAGGCAGTCACCCAGGACATACATCAATGAAATGAGCTCCACACAGCCTACATAGACCTTGAAAAGCCCTTTTCCAACATCCCACACACATGTTGTACCCACAAAATCAACAACCTGTGCATAAACACGTATGTCATCTGATGGATTGCCAACTGGGGCACAGATAGATCCCACAAGGTAAGAATTGTGGCCTCCTGTTTAAGCTGGTAACAACTGCTGTCCCCCATGGCTCATTCCTGAGACCCCTCCTGTCTGGTGTATACTTTTTAGAAATACAAACACACCAGGGCTATGGTTTGCAAAGTTTGCGGATGACTGCAAAGAGGTTGTCATAATCAATGTTTGGGACAACAGAGACATCCTTAAAAAGGGTCTCAGTCAGGGTGTCAAAATTATGGCCTCGAGCTACAGTCATACAAATACCACATAGGTGCCAACACCCTAAATATGGAGGTAATAATAAGGGATCTATGGACACATGTGGATAGTCATCTCTACTTCCAGAAACACATGCACAAAGTGGTTAGAACATCATGCTATGTATTCCCACAAATTGCCAAAGTCTTTGCATGTAGGTCAAAGGAGGTTCCCTCTACTCATCAGTCATCAGACCCATCAGAGAATATCACAGCACACTTGCGATGAATCTGACTAGGCACCTTCAGCAGCTGGAAAGACCACTGAAGTACCTCAGCAAGAGGATTACTGGCCTCAAACAGTTGCCCCATGCAACAAGACTGAATTTAACTCAATCTGTACTCTGTTGCATACTATCTAGTCAGGCGATCTCTGCCCAACAGACAGGTCCATGTCCAATGCAGAACTGATGTACATGTGCTATCTGAAGTAAACCCAAGCTCACTGTGCCACATGCACTAGGGATATCATCATCACAACAATAAATAGAACATGTTGGAGGGATACATTACTAACTCACAGACTTCCCTTGCTTTGGAACAGGCTCCCAACCTATATTAAGCTGAATCCCTAACTGACACTCTTCCAGAGGAGTCTTGATGAAACTGAACTGAACTGTCACACCGTGGATCACTTCATCAGCTCTACTACACAGAGGCCTAGGGAACTAACCCCATATGTCATGATAGCTGCACACTCTGGCCATACTAATACATGCCTTCAGGCAGATAGCCTATTACCTACCTATGTACCTATACATATATATGTAGGGGGGACACAGTATAATAAGCCAAAGATGGATGGGCAGAGATGTGTGAGAGGGTGACCATGACAGGGAGCCATCCAGGACTGTCCCACCCAGCACACATCCCAATGGCACAAAAGACACGAGGTGCACATCTCACCCACTGTACATACAGCCACCAGTATCTGTAAGCATTACAGTGTATGCGGTCCATGTGCCTGCTGTACAACATGACTGTACAATGAAGTACACATCTACTATCTAAAGACATGTACCTGTCACATAGGTTCATAGGTATGTAGTAGACTATCTTCATGAAGGCATATATTAGCCTATTCAAGTTGTGCAGCTTTCACCACCCCATTGGGTAGTCTCCCAAGCCCTAGTTCTAATAGTTAGTACCCTAAGCCCCTTTCTAGTGGGGCTGCTGATGTGATTCCTGGCATGAAATGTCTGTTTCCCATCCACTCATCAAGGTTCCTATTGAAGAGTGTCAGCGGGGGCCTCTGTCTGATGTACATTGGGACTCTGTTCCACAGTAAGGAAAGTGTCTGGGATGGTACTCTATCCCACCAGCATGTTGTATTCATTGTTGCGATTAGGTTCATATCCCTGGAGTGTGTAGTGTGACTCAATTTTGTTATCCGTAGATGGAGCATGTTCAACAGTTATGTGTTAGACATGGCTCTGTATGTTAGGCAGAGTGTGCCTCTGAGTAGGTGGTATGCAATGGAGAACAGATTTAGTTTTACCAGTTGTGTTGCATAACACAACTGTTTGAGGACAGTAATCCTCTTGGTGAGGTACCTATGTGGTCTTTACAGCTGCTGGATATGCTTAGTTGAGTACATCCAAAATGGTGCATTGTACTCATCTTGTGATATATGGATTCATGCCCAGGTTGGTGAGTTCACCTATGATACCTGATGGGGAATGGTGTCAAAGGCCTTAGCAAGGTATAGGTAGGCTGTGTGGAGCTCATTTCAATCATCTGTAGCCTGGGTAACTGTTTCAAAGAAATCCACCCAGTTCAGGAGGCGTGATCTGCATTTGATGAAGCCAAACTGGGTGCGCTCAGTGAAGGTTCCCAATGTCTTTATTGTTGACTTCCATTATGATTGGCTCCATTGCCTTGCAGATCAGACTCATCAGGTTCATAGAGCATGAATGCCAAGGGTCTTTTGTGGCCCCACCCCTGTGGAGTGGGAAGAATGTTGCTGTGCAACATTCTATGGGTACATATCCTGTAGAGAGCATGTAGAGAGAGGTGTAGGTATCCTTGATGAATATGGATACATCCCCACCCTATATGCTATGATCCAGGTTCTGATGCTGGAAGGTATGGAATGAGTAGTATCCTGGTAGTGCTGGTGTGCTCTCTGGAGCCTTGAACTAGGTTTCTGTTACTGCACAGATATCAATACTCTCCATACTGAGGAGTGCCTCGAGTGTGTGCATCTGGAGGCTGAAACTTCTGGCAATGAGTAGTATTTAGCTCACTTTGTGGTTATTTGTGTTGGTTATGGGGTTTGGTTTGTCCTGAGTGACTGGTGTTCCACACCTGAAGTCAACACCTCATTGGTCTGATCTGACCATAAGCTAATTACCCTACATATCCACATTCTGCCCCCACCCCCCATTAAGGAAACCACGTTAAAAATTTTCTCCAAAGACAACTTCATGCTTCTTAAGACAGAAGTGGTGACGTTCAGGACACCCATGCAGATGGACAATACAGTTATGACTACTGAATCCTACACAATTGCACTTTATAAGCACTTACATGAGTGCATGGATCGTTCTATCCCAAACAGAACCAAGACGCTATCCTCCAAGAAAAGGAAGCCAATCTGGTGGTCCCCTGCCATAAACAAACTGCACAACAGAAGGAAGAAACTGTTGCAAAAGAGGGTAAAACCCATGAGTGGAGGAGCTGCCTGGTCAGCCTCAGTAAAAAGCTGCGATCCCTGATAAAATCCTCCAAAGCTAGTTACGAAAACAAAATCGCCACTGATTCTAAAGACAACCACAAATCATTCTATAGCTATGTCAAGAATCACAATGGCAACACTCAGATCTTCTCTGAGTTACAGAACAATGGCACTAAATATAAAGATCCAACTGATATTGCCAACATCCTGGCAGATAGGATCAGTGTTAACTTTACCCCCCTCTCACCCATGAAAAAGCCCATCTGTATACTGGAAGAATGCAAAGTTGCTGTCATCACGGCTGCACAGGTAAAAGCCACTCTCTAAAGCCAGGGACACAGCATCCATGGGACCAGATAACATCCCAGACTGCATTCTACATGAACTACAGAATGAACTGACACCACACCTAAGTACCATGTTCAATCATAGCCTCACCTCAGGCTTTGTGCCTGCTGAATGGTGCACAGCGACGGTTATCCCACTACACAAGGGTGGAGCCACCACGGACCCCGGGAACTAGCACCCCATTAGCCTGATGAGCCTGGTCTGCAAGGCCATGGAATGTATCATCATGGAACTTATAAACAAAGACATTGGTAATCTTCAAACTCTGGATCACAACCATTTCAGGTTTGTAAAAGGAAGATCATGTCTCCTAAACCTGAAAGACTTCTTCGAAGCAGTCACCAAAGCTGTAGACAAGGGTAAGGTGGTTCACACAGCCTATCTAGATCTTGCCAAGGCTTTCAACACCATCCTCCACTCTGAAATTATAGATAAACTCAGTAAACTAGGTATAAATCCCTATGTCACAAGATGGGCTGCCAACTGGCTCACTGACAGAACCCACACTGTGAAAGTAGCAGACTCAAGTCCGACTTCAGACCAGTGACAAGTGGAGTACCACAGGGTTCAGTCCTGTGTGCTGCCCTGTTTGATATCTACTTCCATGAAGTACAGGCTAACACAGAAGGTCTTTGGCTAATGAAGTTCCCAGATGACTGCAAACTAGGAGCCATAATCGAAATTACTAATGATGTGGACATCCTACAAAAGGGCCTCACTGAGACAGATGCCTGGTGTCAAAGCCATGGCCTCAAGCTCATTACCAAAAAGTGCATTATCATCCCCTTTGGTAAAAACTCTATACCCATGAACTACAACATAGGCAGTAGTATACTTAACACTGAAAGTGTGATAAGAGACCTTGGGACACAAGTGGTCAGTAGACTCTCCTTTGATAATCACATCGCCACAGTAGTCAGGAAATCCTTCTACATGGCACACCTCATCACAAAAGGTTTCTCATGCAGAAAAAAAAGAGGTCATTGTTCGCCTCATATTATCACTCATTAGATCCATTATAGAGTACAACACTCCTTTTGGTATGTACCTCACCAGACATCTACAACAACTGGAAAGCCCGCAGAAATACCTCACAAAGAGGATTAGCAGCCTCAAATACATGCCCTACACAGACCATCTCAAAACACTCCAGCTTTACTCTGTCGCATATTGCCTACTCAGATGTGATCTCTGCCTAACATACACAGCTACGTCAAACATAGAGCCGTTGGACATGCTTCACTTAAAGTAATCCCAATCTCTACGAGCTTCAGCCCCAAAACCCGGACTGAAATACAAAAGGAGGGGGTGTATCCATTTTCATAAAGGATACCCACACCTCCAGGTTAGTGGCACAGCACGAGGCCTCGGAGACCATCCAAGTGCAACTAACAGTGGGCAAAGCTGTTTATCAGATCATAGCCTGCTACAGATCACCTACCTTGTCCCAGGACCCTCACTCAGCATTCCTGAGAACACTGGAAAATATATAGGTCCTACCAAACACCATGATATTAGGAGATTTTAACTACCCAAACATTGACTGGGAGAATTACTCAAGTACAAACTCCTTTGCCCAATGCTTCCTAGAGTTTATAAACTCAAATGCCCTGGAACAGCTGGTCACCACACCCACTAGAGGTGACAACATACTGGACCTGATCATCACCAACATGGGGGATCAGTGTTCCACACCAGAGGTAAACCCCTTGCTGGTAAGATCAGATCATAAAGTAATTACACTGGACATCCACATCCCGACCCCAACCCCAGTCAAGGAAACCACTGTGAAAAACTTTACAAAAGCAAACTTCACACTTCTCAAGACCGAAGTGGAAAGTTTCAAAGCCCCCTTGCTACAGGATAATACTATCCATTCTGCAGAATCCTTTACAAGTGCATTATATGAGCATCTACTGGGATGCATGGATCAAGCCATCCCGAGTAAAACCAAGACTCACTCCTCCAAAAATAGGAAACCAGTCTGGTGGTCCTTGGGCATAAATAAGCTATACAACAGAAAGAGGAAGCTACTACATGATAGAGCAAAATTCCAAAAAGGAAAGGCATCACTGATCATTATTAGCAAGAAACTATGATCGCTCATAAAATCATCCGAGGCCAGTTTCTAAAGAAAAATTGCCAAGGAATCTAAAGATAACCACAAAGCCTTCTCTAGCTATATCAAACATTTAGGTGTCAACTCTCAGATATGTTTTGAGCTACTGCAAAATGGCAAAAAATACACTGAACCAACTGACATTGCCAACATCCTGGCGGACAAGTTTAGTGCAAACTTCACCCCCCTCACCCCCAAAAGGGCCTGTGTCCATCCCAGAAGAATGCAGAGCCCCAGACATCACAGACATACAGGTAAAAACAGCCCTCTCCAAAGCAATGAACACAGCATCAATGGGACCAGATGCTGTCCCAGGCTGCATCTTACATGAGCTCCAAAAGGAACTAAACCCTCACCTAAATTCACTGTTCAGACTCAGTCTTACCACAGGCTATGTACCCAAAGAATGGCGTACAACAACAGTCATCTCGCTCCACAAAGGTGGTACCACAACAGAACCTGGGAACTATTGGCCTATAAGCCTGACCAGCCTGGTCTGCAAAGCTATGGAGTGAATTATCATGGAACTCATAAACAGAGACATTGGGAACCTCCAGACACTGGACCCTACCCAATTCGGCTCTGTTAAAGGCAGATCCTGCCTCCTGAACCTAGTTGACTTATTTGAAACAGTTGCCAAGGCCATAGATGAAGAGAAGGTAGTCCACACAGCCTACCTGGACCTCACTAAGGCCTTTGACACCATTCCCCACTCTGACATCATAGACAAGCTTACCAGCTTGAACATTAACCCCTATGTCATGAGATGGGTGGCCAACTGGCTCATGGATAGAGCACACATGGTCAGAGTAGTGGGTGCCATGTCTGACTCTAAACCAGTCACAAGTGGCATCCCACAGGTCTCTGTCCTGGGACCCCTCCTGTTCAGTATATACTTCTCTGAGGTACAGGCAAGCACAGGAGGACTATGGCTGACCAAGTTTGCAGATGACTGCAAACTGGGGGCCATAATCGACTCTCCGGCTGACACAGACATCCTCCAGAAGGGTCTTACAGAGACAGATACCTGGTGTCAAAACCATGGCCTCAAGCTGAATGCCAAAAAATACATAGCTATCCCCTCTGGAAAAAACAAAGTGCCCATGAATTACCACATAGGTGGTAATCCACTAGGTATGGAAAATGTAGTTAGGGACCTGGGGACCGAGGTAGATAGTAACCTCTCCTTTGATAATCACATTGCCAAAGTGGTTAGATATTCCTTCTATGTAGCCCACCTAATCACAAAAGGGTTCACCTCTAGATCAAGAGAGGTCATTGTGCCTCTCTACTCATCGCTCATTAGGCCCATAATAGAGTACAATGCCCCATTTGGTATGTACCTTAACTGGCACATGCAACAGCTGGTAAGACCACAGAAGTACCTCACCAAGAGGATCATGGGCCTCAAAGAGATGCCCTATGCAACTCGACTAAAGAAACTCCAGCTCTACTCGGTTGCTTACTGCCTGCTCAGAGGTGATCTATGCCCGAAGTATAAGGCCATGTCCAACCCAAAATTAATGGACATGCTCCACCTCAAGAAAAAAAAATCTCTTAGAACCACACGCTCCAGTGAATTAAACCTCAGCAAAGCAATAAACAAGATGTGCTGGAGGGATAGATTCCTGTCCCAGAGACTTCCCTCGCTCTGGAATAGAATCCCAGTTGATGTTAGGCACAGCCCCTTGCAGACTCTCTTCAAGAGGAATCTTGACGACTGGATGGGAAATTGTAAATTTACCCCTGGGATCACTTCAGTGGCCCTGCTAGACAGAGGCCCATGAAACTAATTTAAAAGGGAGGCGAAAGCCAACATATTCTGGCTAAGCTTATAAATGCCTTTGGGCAAATAGCCTAGTACCTACCTATGAACCTATGAACCTACACGCTCTATAGACCTAAACCTTGTTACCACAATAAACAGAACATGCCGGAGGGATAGATTCCTGTCCCAGAGACTTCACATACTCTGGAATAAACTACTTATCTATATCAAACAAAGCTCCTCATTAGAATTCTTCAACAAAAATTTTGATGATTGGATGGGAAATAGGAAATTCACCCTGGGGATCACTTCTGTGTCTCTGCTCGACAGTGGCACAGGAAAATAAATTTCTTGGGTGGCAAAAGCCAGGGTACCTTTTTGGCTGGGCTTGTATAGGCACCTCGGCCAATAGCCTAGTACCTACCTATGAATCTTTGAGCCTTACCTAAAAAAGGTAATATGGGACAGCAAGAACCTTGGCCAGTATTCAGAAGCATAGGGGCAACAGGTGCAAACCATCTGTAGCAAAGCAACAAGGCTTGTCTATCATGTCATCCCAGGCAGACAGAGACTGGATCCCCTTTGAATGACACCAGAAACTCAGCCAATTGTTGAAGTTTATCATCTTTCTGTTATATTGCAGTATCATGTAGATGAAGGTAAGATGCTACTCAAGGTTTGACCCTGTGTGTGCCAGCATGTGGTGCATCAACCCATATATGATATGGTTATGGCCTATGCATACAATACACTCACAATACACCTAGTATGATAAGTCTGCTGAGGTAAGCAAATGTGAAAAAACCTTTGTGCAAACTGTCAGCAAGTGATGTCTGTATTGCACTCTGTAACTCGATATTGCTTGCTGAAGTGTAAAGACGTACTTAGTTTGGATTAAGAACACCGCACTTGCCAATTGTGTGTGTGTGTGTGTGTGTGTGTGTGTGTGTGTGTGTGTGTGTGTGTGTGTGTCTGTCTCTCCCTGGGGAGAGAGCAACCTTTTTGGAGACTACTCACACCCCTTAAAAGTGGTATACTCATCTTTGTCAGTTCTCATGATGTCACCATCCTAGAAATAAACCCGTGGAAAGGTGAAATCCCAGTAATGTGTATAGTGCTGTAGTATCATAATGTAGGTAAGTAGGGGTTTGAAAACTGTGTGTGTGTGTGAGTGTGTGTGCCCCCCTGGGAAGGAGTAATCTTTCTAGAGACCTACTCAAACACCTTAAAAGAGGCATACTCATCTTTGTCAAGTCTGATGATGTCACCATCCTACAAATATATCTGTGGAAAGATGAAATCCCAATAATGTGTATGGCGCATCGTGTAAATGTGTACTGCTGTAGTATCATAATGTAGTTAGGTAGGGTGTTGAATCCTGCACTTGGTAACTGTGTGAGTGTGTGTGTCTCCCGGGAGAGGAGCAACCCTTTTGGAGACTACTCACACACCTTAAAAGTGGTATACTCATCTTTGTCAAGTCTGATGATGTCACCATCCTACAAATAAACCTGTGGAAAAATGAAATCCCAGTAATGTGTATAGCGCGTCGTGTAAATGCATATTGCTGTAGTATCATATTGTAGTTAGGAAAGAGTTTGAATCTTGCACTTGCTGGCTGTGTCTGCTTCAGGTGTGTGACACCGTTGGCCAATGTGGAGTGGGTTTTGATTTTTCTAGTGTATGACATATCACAATGACAACTGTATGTGCACTACACATGTAAGTTAGCTGTGGGGCAAATCCATATACATACATGTGACCTCAAGTATTTCATAGGTGGGTACTCTGCTTTCTCCATGAATGCATCTGTTATCTTTGCCAGAGCGTGCTGGCACTTTCCAAACCTTAGGTCACGTCTGTATGCTTGTGATAAGCTTAGCCACTGCAGTGATCCCTAGTCTATGTCTTCCATTTCACATCCACTCATCACGGTTTCTATTGAAGAGTGTGAGTGAGGGTTTATGCTTGAAGTATATTTGAAACCTGTTCCAAAGCAAGCAAAGTCTGTCAAAGATGACTAATCATTATAGGTGTGCAATGACCTCTGTGGATCTGCAAGCAAACCCTTTATTGCTTATGTGCTCCACAGAGGGATTTCCAAAACCCTTTGGTAATGTGATTATCAAAGGAGAGATGACTTAACACATGGCTCTATGTATACATTAGTACCTGTTCCACGTTTTGGGGGCTACTACCTATGTGGTACTCTGGGGATACTTTGTTTTCTAAAAGTGGATAACTATGCTTTCTTAGGCTTATAGCTTTACAGCATGAGTTTGACACCAGGTATCTGTCTGTATGATACCCTTTTGGAGGTTGTGTGTGTCATCTGGAGAATAAAGTATAGCCCACAGTATGCATTGTCATCAAACGTGGGCAGACATATCCCTACTGTGTTTGCTTGCACCTAAGAAAGCTATATGCCAAACAGGAGTGGCCCCGGGACTGAGTGCAGGTGAATACCACTTGTTACTGGCATAGAATAGTACATGGAGGCTGCAAATGTTACTGTGTGTCCTACATCTGTGCGTCAGTTGTCAAGCCATCATCTAGCAATTGTTTATGGTCAATCTGTTGAGTTTATGTACAATACCAGTATGTGGGATGGGTATGAATTGCTGGTGAGCTACAGCTTGGCTGTGTTGACCTCCCCTCCCTCACCTATAGCCTTGTTGACTGGCTTGAAGTCTACTAGGTGTAGGAGCCATGATCTGGCCTTTAGAGAAGCTAAGTGGGTATGGTGCAGTGTCTGCAGGTTCATAATGTCTCTGTTAATGAGTTCCATAATGCTGTGCTCCATAGCCTTCCAGATAACATTGGTCTGGCTTATAGGGTGAGAGTTTCCAGGACCTGTTGTAGTTCTACCCTTAATCAATTTATGTTAGCATTTGCACTGGGTGTAAAGAGGGTGGACAGGTTTAAGAATAAGTATATTAGAGGGTCAGGCCAAGTTTGAAGGTTAGTAGACCAAGCCAGATAGGCGGATTAATGATGGTTTGTGCATGTGCTGAGGAGGGATGCAGAGTATATTGTGAAATAAATGCTAAGGATGAAGCCACCAGGTAACAGGAAAAGAGGAATGCCTAAGATGAGGTTTATGGCTGTGGTGAGAGAGGACATGCAGGTGGATGGTGTAACAGCGCAAGATGCAGAGGGCAGGAAGAAATTATGTAGTGTGGTGACCCCTAATGGGAGCATCCGAAAGGAGAAGAAGAAGAAGATGTTGTAGCTCAACCCTTGTGGACTGTGAACACCAGTACAGTGTGTCATTCCACAAGTATGTAACCTGTATAGAGGCTGCATCTGGACAGAGTGTTTAGGTGAGTGGTGACTTCATATGTCAGCTTGTGTATGACACAGCCAGGGACACTGTCCAGTACCATTGCCACTGTGGTGTGTACTTTGTTAAAGAGATGTTTTAACTAGAGTGTCTGAATCATCAGGTTTTACATTCTTCAGGTCTGGAAATGTGGCCCTTGTGTAATGACAGGGTGGTGAAATCCCCATTCAAACTGTCTGACAAGGAATTGGTAATGTCAGTCAGATAAGTGTACTTTGTGACCATTTACATTAACTGTGACCTGATCTGAGATTTCCCCTGTAGATTATGAACAATACTGAAGAAAGCTTTAGTGTTGTCTTTGGAATCCTTGCCATTTTGTATTTTGAAGCTTGCCTTGTATGTTTATTGAGGGATTGTATTTTCCCAATAATACTGACCAGAGAGGTTATCCCTTCTTGGTATGTAACTCTTTTTTTGGTACAACTTCACACCTTCTATTATATATTTATTTTATGGCATGGGGCCCATGAGACTAATGCACTTTTACTGTATAAGTGAGAATTTCTTGTGTTTGGGATAGCGCGGTCCATGCAACCCTGTAGGTGAACAGTGTGCATTAATAAAGGATTATGCAGCTGGGACAGTGTTAACCTTAGTAATGCAAACCAATGACAGATAGCAACAACAGCATCACCCACAGCACAGTGTCAACCCATGTCATACACATACATGCATACTCAGGTTCCAAAATGTGTGTAGTACAATGCATACTAGCCACCAATAGAAAGTATGGAGTATTAACACTGGCTAGTACAGGGCATGTCACCCTGCCCATGTGTCCAATATGCATGTACATGCAGACAGTGCACCTCCACAGTGTTCACACCCCACACTTACTGCCTACTGTATAACACATGCTGACACAACTACACACATCAGCCAAGTGGCACATGGGCAAACAAAACACAATTGGAATAAACACTGGTGGAAACAATACAACATTGCTAATTACAGCTTTAATGCATCATGCCTGCTCAGCTACACCTTCAAGGATATCATTACACTTTACTGCTGACAACATGCTACACATTCAGCCATTGCTATACTTTATTAAAGTCACCCTGTGCATCAGCACCATGTTAGCCTGTTCTTGCATCAATGTTACAGATGACAGGAGGTGGCAAAGGTTTCATCATATGCACAGGGTGTGTTGTTGATTTGCCAGAGGCCTACACTGAGCCATACAATTGACATGTGTGTGTGAGTGTGTGTGTGAGGGCCATGAGTACTGTTATGGGCCAATGTTGATGTACTGTGTGCGGGTATGTGTTTGCCCTAGGTTACTGGTTTATATGTGTGTATCTGCATGTACACAGTTCCACCATGTGGCTGCCATATACGGGGATTTGTGAGGCAGCTACAGACTGTACCTGGCAGGCTTTACAGATCACAGTCTCTGGCCATGGATACGGAACCTGTGCCTGGCAGGGGTGCTACAGACAGTATCAGGTACTAATTCAGACTGGGTACTATCCAAAGAGGTTGACATATGTCCACTGGATCCAGGTCCCTACTGGGACTGGCCAGAGCCATTTGCATGTGGTCTTCTAGGATGGTCTATGGACAGCCCCCCAACATTGCTGGGGCTGGTACTGGCACTACAGGAGCGGCTGTGACTTTCTGGATGTCCACAGCGACCTCCAGCTGCTGATGTTGCTGGCATACATCCACGTCGACATCTCAACCATCCCGCACTGTCCTGACACATGGACATGACGTTGTGGAGAACATCCAATGTCTCACCCCAACATTATCAGTGACCTCAGTGTAATTACATATGACACCTGCTAGGTCACGGATACTGTCATTTACAGAGGTGTTATGAGCCCTCTGTGCCCTTAGTCCCTGTCTGGTGTACTGCTCCATTCGTGTCTGTGCCTCCATGACAGCCTGGAACATGCATGCGGTAGAAAGAGGTGTGGCACATCTGCCAGGGACATGATGACCAGCAGTGCTCTGACGAGAACCCCTGAGCATCTGTCTATGTGGTACCATTCCAGACATCTGGCTATGGCTGCTGTGTCCTGATACATGTGCCATAGATACCACACTGTCCTGGCCAGTGCCAACCGTACACTGTCCCTCAGCTAAGGGCAATGGTGATGATGGATGTACAGGCAGTATGACTGTGTGCATGGATGGGGTGGAGACTTGTGTACTGTCAATTGGTGGCTCAACAACAGACCCTGACAAACCTGCCTGTGCCTCAACACACCTATCCTCATGATCACTGTCTGTCTCAGTGACATCAGGTTCCCTGCTTACTGAACCAGCCCCACCTCAGCACCTGTGAGAGGAAAACAGGAAACACACTTTAAGACCTGAACATGATGTCAGACCACATGCACACATGCGCACATGCACACACACAAAAATACACTCCTCCCTAACGCAGATACACACAACACCAGCAATCTCAGAACATGCACAATAGCAGGTGATGGGGTACAGTATCACAAGCAAAACCATCATATCATACATGTCAGCATGCAGGACATGTGTTGCTCAACAGCATGCAGTGCAAGTGTAGACAGTCCTTGTTACTAACAGTATACATGGCTTTGATGCATGTTTTGTTATTAGGTGATGGGCCTCCCCCTGGAACACAATGCATACATGGACACAACATTGCTGTGCAGGTATTTAAAACTCTGTAATGTATTGTGCACCATAACAAACAGGTGTACATACCATGGCTGGATGTGTATCTGTGTGTCAGATAGGTATCCAATGCTGATTACAGCCTCTGTGTCTTTAGCAAATAATTGTAGACACATTTTTTGCACATGCATGATGAGTATTCACACAACATCATCACTGGTGTATGGATAATTGATGGAATACCATTCGGCCACATACCCAATGTACGGTACTTATGGTGAGTGTAGATCATATTGTGGACATGCCAGTGTCATCCATGACATGACATGCTAAAACACAACTGCATATTTAAACACTACACATACCCAATGTGTGTCATATGACCTAGCCACTCAATAGCATCACAAGACATATATGTGTCAGTTGTGCAAATGGTGACTGGTATGCATATTGTTTAGAGGTGCATATGTGTGCACACACACAACATTAAGGTGTATAGCAATGAAAGCTATGAGTAGTACTGTGGTTACAATAACTGGATGGGGTATAGTACCATAGGCCATCATACTAAAGCATCATGTGGTCACTCAAGGCTACAAATGTTTCCCAAACCAGCACTAACCATGCTGTACCGGAACAGTGCTACCTTGGCTACATTCACCATTTCACAACCAGTTGTTACATGAGTTTGTAAGGAGGCCAATAAGAAGCATTCCCTGACATGAATGTGTAGTGTGCTGTAGAGTGTTTAAATGCCCCATGATAGGCCTATACCCCTCAGGTATATTATGTGTAATGTGTGGATGATATTTTGGATACTGGAGTGTGTCTTTACAGAGGGTTTGGGAATCCTTTATGTCTAGCATGTTAAAATGCTGTGTGTATGACATAGATGTGTTTGAGGCAGCTAATCACATTAGTGAGATGTGTGTGGTCTTACACCAAACATGCACAGCATGCATTATGGGTAGGTGTGTTACATGTGTACATGGCTTACACCTTAACTATGACATGCACTTTTTATTTACAATAATAAATGTAAAACACACTCACCAGCATCTGTCTACTGCCTTGATGTCACCCCAGAGGGACTTGCATAGAGATGAGACAGTTTGTCAGTGGCCACAACTGTGGCATTGCTACTGTGTGTTTGCAATCTTATAGTACAACAGTTTACATTCACAGGGCTACAGATTATGTTCCAAATGATCAGTATTGCACAACAACAGGTGCCACATCTTTTAACAACACACTCCACATCTCACATATGCATGATCTACCAATACAGATAACAGTAGTCTACAGATATGCCATGTTACCTGCATGCTCCATGTGTGCTTGCTGGGTGGCTCCAACCTCCATAATGGTGTATGTCTGCTGCTGTTGTTGTTGGGCAGGTGCCACGAGGCTCAGGAGCAGCTCCTACACTCTGGTGAGGGGGGGATGGATATTAACACCACCTCCTGTTGCAAGCTGTTGTCTACACACATCAGCAGCACGCTGACGGACATGTCTGAGAAGATCACTGCAGTGGTGGCATACCTGCTCATATGTCCGGTTATGCAGGCCTACCTCATTTACCCTGCAGACATCTTGCCACATTGCAGTACGCTCCTGCTGGTCCTGGCTGGTTTGTGAGAACATGAGACTGTAGTGCTGAATCATACTGGTAGTAATTATGTCATCTTCAGCACTGCTGTAACTAGGGTTCCTGCAATGCACCATGATCCCTGGAAGACATAAATACAAAAATATGTCTGAGCAAGTCATATGGCACATTTAACATTATACAGTACAGATATCACTGAACTGCCATATATAGCAACCTATTAGCTAACTGAGAGTAAAACACTTTAACTGCCACTTATCACTGCTCACCTCACAACTGCATGGAAGTGCCTGGCTCACTCTCAGTCTAATGAACCATGTTCTGCACAGCAACAAAATAAAATCACTATATAAGACTATACAAGAGTACCTGGCACACTGTATGCAACACGATGCACCTCCTAGCCACAGCAGATATACATCAAGATGATGTGTAAAGAAATATATCATCCATCACAATGAGTATAAGGTCCAGTAAATGTATTACTATTATACCACACAACTTAATGGCAAACCGTGTCCAAATTATGTGCACAATTGGGAATATAGGTTGCATACTGCTGTAGTACACTATGAATGTTGCTAGATATGCAGTTATATGTTTTACCACACATATGTCATATACTCAGTTCTAAACAGTTTGTGCTTTTTTAGTGTTGACATTAGCACAAGCTGCTCAGAAAAACTGGACACATTTCAGTACAGTCAGTATGCTTACCTACATTATTGGTAGACCCTGCATACACAGGTATATTCTACATTTGGGTAGGGTTGCAGAAGTACAGAGAGCGTAAGTAGTATTGTGTGGATTTTATCTTGCTGGACTTACAGGGTTGCTATGTACATATTAGTTTATCAAGGCAAGTAGTCTGTCTGCATAACTCCCAACTGTGGACCTATCCACATGGTAGCCAGAGAATAGCCTGTTATTTTTTTGTCTGTGCACCACACAGGTCTTTTCAGCAATAGAGCAATGGCATTGTTACAGTTGGTTGCTACCAGTACATGGCTACATCCATTTGTATTTCAGTGTTGTATTCCTACATAAGGGCATGCTTCCAAAGCTATTTGCACAGTGTGTAACAGCAGAAAGGTTGATATGCCTCTGTGTTTCTGCCTCTGCCAGACCTCTCAAACACTCAGGTACATATTTGAACAGACTCAAGGAAAAGTAAAGGAAAAGTCAGGGAGACCTTTAAAATATTAGTGGCATTAAGTTGAAACATTGAGAGAATCTGAGCATATGAATTAATACACATTTTCTGAAGTAAAAGAAGTGTCTAACTCTTAATTATTGTCATTATTCATTAAGTGTAATTCACTACCTTTATGGCCAAAGTCAGTAGTTTTAGGAGGGATTCAGAGGGACAGAGCTAAAATCTGTGTCAACATCAGGGACATCCCTGAAAATTAGGGACAGTTGGGAGGTATGGCCACTGCCCTAAACAGATATGCCAGTGTTTGTCCTGCTGTGATACTGTGTGGGGTTGTAAAGTGATGGTGTAACATTATTTCCTGCTAGAATGGTTGCTTCTCTTATCACAGTCATGTAATGTAATCCCACAACAACTGTTGGTAAAGATCCACAGAACAAGTTGTGTGGTATGGCATTCCTATTTTTCCTTTACATTCACTCATTCTGATGCATGATATATTTATTTCATCACCAACTTGATGTATAACTACCGTGGCTTAGTGGTACTTCATGTTGTGTAATGTGTACAAGGTCCGGGGTTCAAGACTGACAGAGGTGTTTTATTTTGCTCCTGAGCGGAACAAGGGCCCTCACATACAGAGTGACTAAGGCACTTTTAAGCAGTTGTAAGTGGGTTTGCGTGGGTTTGCACGATGCTTAGCAATGCTTAGCTAAGCGCAAACAAGCACACACTAGCGCAAACCCGCTAACTACTGCTTAATGTTGCTTACTCCCGCTAACCCCCGCGCTCATTTCTTTGAAAGAAAAGAAAAATGGGGAGATAGAAAAGTGGTTAAAGGGGCACAAAGAGGGAAAGAAAGTATGGAAAGTAGCTTGGGATGTGCAGGACGGGTGCAGGGACGGTCCATAGCTGCACATTTCTTTAACAGCAACAGCTGTGCATATGGAATAAATTTGGAGGTAGATATGATACCTTCAACCCCAGAGAGAGGGGTGAGGACAACAAAGTATGTTGTAATGCCAATTAAATTACATTTTATGTGTCCAGTGGACATGTGTGCAAAATGGGCAGCTATGTATGGGGCGTAATGTTTTTTTTTGGGAGCAGACTGCCCTTTTTTTTCAGGTGAGAGTTGGGGAGGTAGGTTGGGGAGGTAAACAGACAAGACAAACAAGATGCATACAGGGGCGGTATATGACATATGTGGTGGGTGAACACCTTTGACAGGGAGGGATGTTTGGAAATCGCAATCCCATGAGCCCACAGATGGAAACAGTGGGACTGAGGTCCCCACCCATGGGCAGTCACCACTGCATCTTCACAGCCCAGAAGGTGGCTGTGCTGGGGGCTGTGTAGGAGGTTCAGGCTGACCCGGGAGTTGTGCCACTCATGCCTCAAGCTGGCGTAGAGGTTCTGCAACAGAATGTTCAATCTCTCTATTCACCACAGCCCGGACCATTTGAAGGGTGATAGGTGGCCATCCTCCACCCACGCTTGCACGGGGGGTCGAGCCTCATCCCCTGCAGTGCTTCCACCTGAAGGTGGCACAGGGCCAATGGAGGAGGAGGTCCCAGGCTGGGCACCGGACTTGCTGGTGCCAGGTGCCATGGTCAGCAGTGGTGGGACAGGTGGGTCTGCTGGGACCAGCCTTCTCATACGAACTATGTTTTGGAGGGTTTAATAAAGATATGGGTTAGTAACAGTCAACAGCATTCCCAATTAGTTATAACAGCATGCAGAAGTATTCCCATTAACCCAACACACCAGATTTTCAACAGTTGAAAAGCAAGCATAACATATACATATATAGAACAATAGTGGACATTACAACAGCATGCAGGTTGAATTGATGACAACAGGACACCAATATTATGGTATTTTAACAGGGCTTCTGCATAGAAATGAATGCAAATATTTATAAACCAATAAGACATAAGTCCCAACAAATGTTTTGAGATTAGACATACTGATTGAGGTGTGGAATCGCATTTTTTATGCACATACATTAGGGTGGAAAAGTATAGCTCAATTAACAACTTATATATCCTTCTAATTTTCACTACATTCCTATTAACTGCAGTTACATGTCCCTTACATGTATTATTAGACTACCCAATGTCCTTATATTGTGCAATTGGATTTTGCTAGATCATTATATACATGAGCTGTATCTTGCATACAAACTGTCCAAGATGCAAATGTTACTGCTACATATTTTGAGAGTTGCTCACACACACTATTGCTAAGATGGTACACTGACAGCTCTACTTTCATATAATTATCTAGATATGTTCAGGTGAAAGTATCAGTTATATGTTAACAGCTCCCTACATTTCTGGCAGCACACTGGCATTTCTGGGCAACACAATACCAAGCTACTCATGTGCCAGATTAACCTGTACATGCTGGGCATGAACCAACAGTTGAGGGCTGTAAATATGCATAAAAGCTACTGGCACTCCCTTCATCCACGTTATATGGGCCTACCCAAGTGTGGGGTAGCACTGCTTAATACAACAGTACTATTTGTAAAATGCAACAGTACAACAACATATCAAAGAAAATGGCACAGACACACTCCAGGATTCATACATTTATTAAAGGATTATTACACCTTTATTTATTGGGTTAAAACACTTTTTGAAGGCTCTCTCATTTATTTTATATGACAGTACATGCAGAATAATTACTAACCTGCCTGATGACACAGCCTTTGCAACCTATCTTCATGGGCTTGCTGATTCATAGCCTGGACACCTGCAGCTGTGAAGTAAATGCAGTGATATTGAGACATACCTATCCATAGTATAGACAAGCATAGCAATTCTTAACTACTTACTACAATGGCTACTTACTCAGTACTGGGGCATTAGGCATTGCACAGGATTCCTGGATCCACTGGTCCAGTTGATCCTCCCTACATTGCTTCAGGTCAGAATAATGGTGCCTGACCTGCTCACCAGTCCGAGGAATGCCAGTGGCACTGGTGAGATCACGAGCAAGACTGTTCCAGGCCTCCATTTTATATTGGGTGCCCTGGTACTGGCCCCACAGGAGTCTTTCCTCATGAATGTGGACAAGGAGCCAAACCATTACTTTGGACTCCTCAATGCCCCGCGTTGCACTCGAAATTCAGTGCCTTCTCCAACACCAGCCATTCTGACTGCAGAAGGAAGCTACATTTGACTGCAGAAGGAAGCTACATTTGACTGCAGAAGGAAGCTAGATTTGAGTCTAAATCTCAAAATGCACGCACTCGAGGCCCTTCTCAGTATGGAGAACATCGATGTCTGTGCTGTAACTGAAACCTGGTTCAAGGCTCCTGAGAGCACCCCGGCACTATTAGGTTTTACCTCATATCATGCGTTCCGGCCCCAAAACCCGGACCACTCCACAAAAGGAGGGGGTGTATCCATATTCATAAAGGATACTCACACCTCCAGGTTGGTGACAACGCATGAAGCTTGAAACCATCCAGGTGCAACTAACCATAGGCAAAACTGCTCTACAAATTGTAGCATGCTACAGGCCACCCTCTCAAACTCAGGAACCCCACACAGCCTTCCTGAAGACACTGGAGGGTATAAATGTATCTCAAACACCATCATATTGGGTGACTTCAACTACCCGAATATAGACTGGGAACATTACTCAAGCCCTAACTTTCTAGCCCAACGGTTCCTGGAGTTCATAAATTCAAATGCCATGGAACAGCTAGTCACTGTTCCCACGAGAGGAGAAAATATACTAGATCTCATTGTCACAAACATGGGGACAAAATGCTCCACACGAAGTATATCCCTCATTGGTGAGATCTGATCATAAACTAATCTCACTGGAAATCCACATCCGCCCCACCCCAAACAAAAAGACCATAGTGAAGAACTTCTCTAAAGCAAACTTCACACTACTCAAGACTGGTGTGGTATCCTTCAAGGCCCCTGAGTCAGAGGAAACCACAACCCAAGCTGGAAGCCCTTACAAATGCCTTCTATGAACACCTCCAGGACTGCATGGATCAGGCAATCCCAAATAAAACCAAGACTCTTTCCACAAAGGGCAACGTCCAGTCTGGTGGACCCCAGCCATTAACAAACTTTACAATAAGAGGAGAAAGCTATTACATGATAGAACAAAATCCATAAAGGGAAGTCAACCCTGATCATTATTAGTAAAAAATACGAGCACTCATAAAATCAACTAAGGCCAATTTTGAGAGAAAAATTGCCATGGATTCAAAGGACAATCATAAGGCCTTTTTCAGCTATGTTAGGAACCTGGGTGGAAACTCACAGATATGCTCAGAATTAGTCCAAAATGATACAAAAATCACTGAACCCACAGACATTGCCAACATACTGGCAGACAGGTTCAGTGCAAACTTCACCCCTCTCCCCTAAAGGAGAGATAACTATCCCAGCCAGTGTAGCCTCCCGGACATCTCAAATGCGCAGGTGAAAGCTGCTCTCTCTAAAGCTAAAACACAGCATCAATGGGACGGATGGCGTCCCGGCTGTGTGCTACGAGCTAAATGAGGAATTAAACCGCACATAAGGCAGCTGTTTAATCTCAGCCTTACCACAGGATCGTGCCCAAGGAGTGGCGTCACGGCAACTGTGGTCCCACTCCACAAAGGTGGCGCCTCTCGGACCCTGGTAATTACCGCCCCATAAGCTTAACAAGTCTAGTCTGCAAAGCTATGGAGAGGATCATAATGGAGCTCATAAACAAAGATATAGGGGACTTGCAGACATTGGACCCAACCCAGTTTGGCTTTGTCAAGGGAAGATCATGCCTTTTGAACTTGGTCGACTTCTTGAAATAGTCACCAAGGCCATTGATGAGGAAAGGCAGTCCATACAGCCTACCTTGACCTTGCAAAGGCTTTCGACACAATACCCACTCGGGTATTGTAGAAAAACTTACCAGCTTAAATGTAAACCCATATGTCACAAGATGGGTTGCAAACTGGCTTAAGGACAGAACCCACAGGGTTAGAGTTGCTGGCGCTGTGTCAGACTCCAAGCTGGTCACAAGTGGTGTCCCACAGGGCTCGGTCCTTGGCCCCTATTGTTTGGCATCTACTTCTCAGAAGTACAGGCCAACATGGGAGGACTTTGGCTGACAAAGTTTGCAGATGACTGCAAACTGGGCCATAGTGGAAAGTGCATCGGACACGGATATCCTTCAGAAGGGACTCACTGAAACAGATAGCTGGTGCCAGAGCCATGGCCTGAAGTTAAGCCAAAAATGTATAGTCATACCCTTCGGGAAAAACAAGGTAACCCCAAGCTACCATATAGGTGGCAATCCACTAAGCACAGAAGAGGTTATCAGGGACCTGGGGACCCAGGTTGACAGTGGCCTTTCTTTTGACACTCACATTGCTAAAGTGGTTAGAAAGACCTTCTACATTGCCAACCTGATCATGAAGGGATTCACATCCAGATCTAGTGAGGTCATTGTTCCCTGTACTCTTCACTTATCAGACCAATGATCGAGTACAATGCCCCATTCGGGATGTATCTCACCCGACATCTGCAGTAATTGGAGAGACCCCAAAGTTCCTCACCAAAAGGATAAAGGGACTCCAAAATCTGTCATATGCTGCCAGATTGAAGAAACTCCAGCTCTATTCAGTCGCATACCGTCTGCTCAGAGGTGACATGTGCCTGACATACAAGGCCATGTCCAACCCGAATTAATGGACATGCTCCACCTCAAAAAATCCAAATCCACCAAAACCACTAGAGCAAGCGACTTAAACCTTAGCACGGATATAAATAGGACGTGCTGGAGGGATAGATTTATCACTCAGAGACTCCCTATGCTGTGGAATAAAATCCCGGTCCATGTGAGGCAGAGCACCTCGCTGACTCTGTTCAAGAGAAATCTAGACCTGTGGATGGGAGATCGTAGGTTTACCCCGGGAATCATCTCTGGGTCACTGCTGGACAGAGGCACAACAAACTAATGGGCACCCTATTTTTTCATATAAGGGGTGGCGTAAGCCACAATAATTTGGGCTAGGCTTATAAATGCCTTAGGGCAGATAGCCTAGTATAAACCTATGAACCTATGAACCTATGAACAACCAGTTATGGCAAGTATTGCTGCCTGTGGAGCTTAAATATGCCTCACTTCCTGCACTTATTTGTGATTGGCCAGTTTTGAAAAAACTCAGCTGTAGGCACACTTGCTTAGCTGATGTTGGCAATGTTTAATATTCCTTTGATAGATATGTGTCTGTTGAAAGTGCATGGTTATGAAATGCTGTCATGGCTTAGTGGTTATGTACTGTGACTATAGTGCACAGTATCCTGAGTTCGAGCCCTGTCACTGCTTTTTATTTTCCTACTGGCCAGACCTGAATGGTTAAGGTACAGTAAAGGACGTATGGCCGTGTTTAGCTGACTTTGCTCAACTTTGCCCGACTTTGCCCAACGTTGCTCGACATTGCCCGACATTGTGCTGGTTAGCGCGGTGCGCAGCTATGCACAAATACATTGTAGTTGCGCTGGTTGGCGCGGTGCGCAGCTACACGCAAAGACATTGTGCTTGTTAATGCGAAGCTCAGCTACACTCGTCCATGCTCCGTGTAAGCTTTAGAGTTGAGGCAGCGTGCCCTCATTAATATGCATGGTGCTCTGCCATCATACTCTTAGACTGGCGTTTCCGTGTAAGACTAATCTAGTCTTACACAGAAGATTAGTAAATCCTGGGGGAAGTAAAATTGCATTTTGATTTGTTGTATCAAAAGAAGCCTAAAGGTTTTTTTTCTTAATGTGTTTTCTATATAATGTGATAAAAAATACATATCAGTATAAAGTGTTTTGAGTACGCTAAAAAATAAAGAGAGAACTGTTAGAGTGTATTTAACAGTGAATAAGGTTGAAAGTAATTATGTTACAAATATGTAACATAAATTAGGTATAAAATAAAGCTTGCTTAAATGTAAAAATAGAGTTTAGTAATATGTGATCAGCATCCATACTAAATACTAAATAACTGTGGCTTGAAAAATAAGGAACTTATTTAACGGACATTTATGTATGCATTACATTGTCAGTAAGAGCAAAAATGAAAAACAGGATGTATGTTTACACATTGTCAGTAAAAAAGCTAATATGTTTCCTTAAAGGCTGGACAAACAGGACAACAATCTGCATCATAAGACATTGTTAAGTAAGAAAGTTTGAAATCAGCATTTGCACAAGAATAGATGTTCTCATACAAAGAGCAAAAATGTGATATTGTTAAGCAAGGAAGCTTAAAAATAATATCATCAAGTCAGCATCTGCAACTGGATGAGTAATTCTCCAAAATAGAATACCAAGAGGAAATCTATATGTGTGTGCGTGACTAGAACAGTATATAAGATCTGTATTAATTCAGTTATGTTATAAATATCCATGTAGGAACACACACTTGTTCCGAGGTAATGTATCTCTCACATCATCTGTGCTATTTCAGAAGTAGAACAGTACCTAAAGCTGCTACAGTAGTATGAGTGGTTTGTTATAAAAAGTTATTTGTTACTGCTTTGAGTTTGGTGCTGCAAAGTATATTCTCTCAGTGTATATTCTGTAAGTTTCTGTATGCAACAGACTGTGAACCAGACTTTGATTTCAGCAAAACCCAGCCAGCAAGACTGAGTGTCTTAAGAAGACTTTGGAGCCATCACAGTAATAGCACCTTGCTTTAGTACCATAAAATTAATTTTAACTTTTTAAGAAGCATTCTAACGTGTCTAGCATGTCTAACTTACTTTCTCTGAACCATCCATTGTCAATATTTCTTGGCAATTGGGCCTTCTTAGCTTCAGTTTGTGATATTTTTACCCTGAAAAAAATATATATATATATTTTTTGTTTGTTTGTTTGTTTTGTCTGTATGAATAGTATAAGCTTATTGTACTACCACTGGTGTATGCTTTTAGATACAATGTCAAGGAACTTGCGTTTGAACTCCTATTATAATCGTATGTACAAATGTATAATTATGTAATCTTCCTTGGAGCTTTTCTCCCCAGGTCACTGCTGAAAATGGGCTGCTGGCCCAGTTGGACACTACCTGGTTTTCAAATGTAAGTAAATAAGAAAATAAATAAATTCTTCTCAGTAGTCCAGCTATGATAAAATGAGCAGATTTCTTCATCCGTTAAAAGAAGGAGAGACAGTGAGGATGTAAACGGTGAAAGGCTTTGATGGAATTGGTCAAGTGAGAGGTATATGTACCGAGCCAAGATGCTGCTTACTGGAATCTGAGGGTATAGAGTAAAGGAGAAACTGCAGACATCTTCTTTCTGTATCAGAAATGATATTGTAGCATCATACCTGTGATACAGACTCCAGATCTCAGAGCAACCCTGACAATGTTCATACCAAAGAACATGTCACGGTATCCATTCCTATTCCTGATGATGTCCCAGATGTCCCCAAAGTTGAACATTCCTTGAAGACAGTCCCCATTGCTAGATCCAATTCTGACATTTATGTTACACATCAGGTTATATTTCCAGACCTAGTGTAAAATTATATCCAAGTTGTGTATCTATTTAATTTTGTATGATTGCATGTCATATAATTGCTTTGTATAAATGCATGTCAAAAGATCATGTCTGTAAATTGCATGTCATTGAATATTGTCATTTCGCATATGGCTATTTCTCAAACAGGGAGGGTGTAGATCAGAGGGTGTGTATGTACCTTTAAGAAGCATTTCCAGATGTAGCACATGCGTATAAATACTGAGCACGTGCAGGCAGCACTGCCATTTTGAGAGAACAGACAGAGTGTTAACATGTATGAGTGTGTTAGTCAGTCTGTTTATAAGTTTATTTAAGTTGCAAAGCCTCATTTCTGATGTGTTTGTGTGTAATAAA
Source organism: Protopterus annectens (assembly GCF_019279795.1). Classification (NCBI taxonomy): domain Eukaryota; kingdom Metazoa; phylum Chordata; order Ceratodontiformes; family Protopteridae; genus Protopterus; species Protopterus annectens. Next base: position 79,978,118 of record NC_056741.1, read on the forward strand.
GTTGCTTGAACAGAACCCACGAATGTTTGTCTGCTTTATCCTGACCAGACGAGCGACATAAAGTATGGATGGAAGAATAAATGAAAAAGTTAAGTATAAATTAAAAAAAATGGTTTAAGTATAAATAAAGAGAAAAGTAAAGGATTTGGTTTTGAAGGTATGATAGGAGGTACTGAGTTCAATGAAAAAATATATAGATATATTAGGAATAATATTTGGAAAGTATGAATACAGACAACAACGAGATAATGTACTCAAAGAAGTAAAGGATATGCTTGTTTTTTGGAAATCATATAGATTTTTGTATAGAAAAAAGCAAACTTGTTGAACACCATGGTAACAGGAAACATTGCTTATGTTTCTAATATCTATATAATTCTTATTAAGTATGAAAAGGGACTAATGATGATTATATTTTCTTTTATATGGGCTGTACACTGAATCCAGTCCAGAGAGGGATTCTGTATATGAAAGAAGAGCAAGGAGGCGTGGGTTTAATAAACCCAATAGTGCATGCAGCATCTTTAATTTTGTATAAGGTATTAAAAGGAATTATGAAGGAAAATAAAAACTTGATAGAAATGATACTATATTATAAATACAAAGAAGTGTGGGAAGGAACAGAAATAAAAAAAAGTAAAAGCATTGTGACTGAAGGAGTACCAAAACAAAATTGTGTTATTGAAAATAAAAAAGAATATATGTGAAAAAATAGAGAAAGAATGGTATTTAACTATTATGAATGCATTTTATTGCATTGTTCCATGCAAATATTTAGAAATAGATAAGAAAAAAGCCATAATGATGAGATATAATAAATATAAAAAGATTAAAGAATGTAATGATTTTTTAAGGAGATTGTCTATTAGCAAACTACAGGTTCAGGGAAATATTCCATATAAGAAAAAGCACGACAGAATATGTAATGAATGTAGAGAGTTTGAGACTACAGAGCATGTGTTTTTAAAATGTGAAAGAGGCACTCCTTAAAATGGAGAAGATCGACATCTCTGCAGTGACAGAGACCTGGTTCAAGGCTCCAGAGAGTACCCCTGCATTACCAGGCTATAATTCATACCACCTTTCGGCCACCTAATCTGGACTGGAACACCAAAGGCGGAGGTGTGTCCATATTCATTAAGGATATCCACACCTCCAGGCTAGTTGCTCAGCATAATGCATCCGAGATTATCCAAGTGCAACCAACTCTGAGCAAGACCGCAATTCAAATTGTAACTTGCTACAGATCCCCCACCATGCCCTAGGATTCCCACTCCTCATTTCTTGATACATTGGAAAATATTAGGGTACAACCCAACACCATAATAATGGGCAATTTCAACTACCCCACCATTAACTGGGAAAACTACTCATGTACCAACTCTTTTGCTCAACGTTTTCTGGAATTCATAAATTCCAATGCCTTGGATCAACTTATCCACACCCCCACCAGGGGCAGCAATATCTTAGACTTGGTCATTACTAACATGGGTGACCGGTGTTCCACACCAGAGGTCAATTCCTCTTAATCACTCTAGACATCCACATCCTGCCCCCACCCCCGCCCCCCCATTAGGGAAACCACAGTAAAAAAATTCTCCAAAGCCAACTTCACGCTTCTTAAGACAGAAGTGGCAAACTTCACGACACCTATGCTGATGGACAACAGAGGTACAACTGTTGAATCCTACACAAATGCACTTTATAAGCACTTACACAAGTGCATGGATCATCTTATCCCTAACAGAACCAAGATGCTATCCTCCAAAAAAAGGAAGCCAATCTGGTGGTCTATATACTAAATATACAGAACCAACTGATATTGCCAACATCCTGGCAGATAGGTTCAGTGCTAACTTTATCCCCTTCTCACCCCCTAAAGGGCCCATCTCTATATCTAAAAAATGCAAAGTTCCTGTAATCATGGCTGCATGGGTAAAAACACACTCTCCAAAGCCAAGAACACAGCCTTCATGGGACCTGACAACATCCCAGGCTGCGTTCTACATCAACTACAGAATGAACTGGCACCCCACCTAAGCACCATGTTCAATCATAGCCTCACCTCAGGCTTTGTGCCCACTGAATGGCGCACAGTGACGGTTATCCCACTCCACAAAGGGGGGAGCCACCACAGACCCTGGGAACTCCTGCCCCATTAGCCTAACGAGTCTGGTATGCAAGGCCATGGAACGTATCATCATGGAACTTATAAACAAAGACATTGGTAATCTCCAAACTCTGTACCCCAACTAGTTTGGGTTTATAAAAGGCAGATCATGTCTCTTAAACCTGATAGACTTCTTTGAAGCAGTCACCAAAGCCGTAGACGAGGGTAAGGTGGCTCACACAGCCTATCTAGATCTTGCCAAGGCTTTTAACACCACCCCCCACTCTGGAATTATAAACTCACTAAACTAGGTATAAGTCCCTATGTCACAAGATAGGTTGCTATCCGGCTCACTAACAGAACCCACACTGTGAAAGTAGCAGACTCCAAATCCGACTTCAGACCAGTGACAAGTGGAGTACCACAGATTCATAGGTTGGTACTAGGCTATCGGCCCTAGGGCCTATGCAAGCCTAGCCATAACAGGGTTCAGTCCTGGGTCCTGTCCTGTTTGGTATCTACTTTTCTGAAGTACAGGGTAACACAGAAGGTCTTTGGCTAATGAAGTTTGCAAATGACTGCAAACTAGGATCCATAATCGAAACTCCTAATGATGTGGACATCCTACACATCATACAAAAGGGCCTCACTGAGACAGATGACAGGTGTCAAAGCCATGGCCTCAAGCTCCATGCCAAAAAGTGCATTGTCATCCCCTTTGGTAAAAACTCTGTACCCATGAACTACCACATAGGCGGTAGTCTACTTTACACCAAAAGTGTGATAAGAGACCTTGGAACACAGGTGGACAGTAGTCTTTCCTTCGATAATGACATTGCCACTCGATCCTTCTATGTGGCACACCTCATCACAAAAAGTTTCTTATCTAGGAAAAAAGAGGTCATTGTTCCCGTCTACTCGTCATTCATTAGACCCATTATAGAGTACAACACCCCTTTTGGTATGTACCTCACAAGACATCTACAACAACTGGAAATACCTCACAAAGAGGATTACCAGCCTCAAACAGATGCCCTACACAGACAGTCTCAAAAAACCTCTAGCTTTACTCTGTCACATATTGCCTACTCAGAGGCGATCTTTGCCTAACATACAAAGCTATGTCAAACCCAAAGCTGTTGGACATGCTCCACTTAAAAGAAATCCCAATCCCTCCAATCTACATGCTCTAGAGACCTAAACCTTGTCACCACAATAAACAGAACATGCTGGAGGCACAATAAACAGAACATGCTGGAGGAATAGATTCCTGTCCCAGAGACTTCCCATACTCTGGAACAAATTACCTATCTATATCAAACAAAGCTCCTCATTAGCACTCTTCAAAAAAAATCTTGATAATTGGATGGGAAATAGAAAATTCACCCTGAGGATCACCTCTTTGGCTCTGCTCGACAGGGGCACAGGAAAATAATTTTCTTGGGTGGCGAAAGCCAGGGTACCTTTTTGGCTAGGCTTATATAGGCCCGAGAGCCATTAGCCTAGTACCTACCTATGAACTTATAATTTGTGGAAAGAAATATGTAAACATAATAGGGTGAAAAGTTTGCTAAAATTTGAGCAAATAAATATGGGCATAATAGAATTTGGTTATTATGATGCAGGAAAAAGTGAAAAAATTGGCATAGTAATATTCTATGTTTTATGGATTATATGGAACGAGAGACTAAATTAAATCAAATACAATGGAAATGGACAATAACAAAGATTCTGGAGAAAATTATGTTTTGGTTGTGGATAAAAGAGTAGGGAGTGCTTAAACTGAAGTTTATAACTGTATGAAGATTTGAAAATAGATAAATAATGTAAATATGTAAATATGTAATTTATATAATCAATAAAAAACTACACTTAGGTGCTGCGAGATCTTTTATATGCACCTGGTCATCTGAAAGACGGCAGACTCAGGAGCGCAGCTCATATTTTTGGTCTGTTTCTCATAAGTAGTTTTTTGACAAATCATTAGAAAATAATTGAAGACTGAAGTCAGGAAATAATGACAGACGTTTAAGTTTCAGACTTCATACTCTTTAGAAAATTCGTGTTAATGTAAAACCTGTTATTCTGTCAACTTTCTAAGTTTTTAAGAGGAATACTGAAATATTGCCCCTATTTCTTACCCCTTGTTCTCCATTATTTATGGTTTTGTTCAGATTTCTTGCTCTAAAAGGTTGAGAGGTATTGAGTCACAGCGCACACACAACGCACATGAAACATGAAAAGAAGAACTGCAGAAAAAAACGGGACTGTCCAGCATAAGATGTGTACAAACGTCTAAGCCCATGCAAACCGAAGCTGAGAGTAACTCCCCTCCCCCTTTGAGCTTTTACGCAGCAACTGTAGCAAGAGGGTTGCAAAGCTGGGAAGGAGCACAGAGAACGAGACGAAAGCCCACGCTCGGGGAATTGTAACAATGTATCTCTAATGCTGCACGAGCAGTGTGTGTGGTAGAAGCGGGGCTCTGCGTCACCGTCCGTTAACCTTTCCTTTGTTTGGGGAGCCTCCTCCGGTGGAGCTACTCCCTGATTGACGCCGTGGATCCGGTGATACCGCAGCGCCGGCCTAAAGCGCCTTGGACCGTGGTTCTATGTCCGCCATCGGTTCTTTAGGAAGTTGCTCTTGCTGTAGCCTTTGCAAACTCTTTATTCGCGGTTGCATCCAGTATAGAGACACCGGGGACTCTTGTAACAGGTAAGACCAGCCTTTGTCGGTGCATTTAACAATCTGTTACTCAGCAGCTTGTCAGCTGTGAGCACTTAGCCCTCCCAAGATGAAGTAACTTCATATAGACGGATGGAAGGCTGTACCGTTAGGTTACTAAAAACAGTTAAAAACCTAGAGGAATATCTGCAACTATCGTTGTCTGAGCCTTTAAAGGCGATGTAGTGCACGCTGTTTTAGAATGCGTGTTTAACAGCGTTAAAATTAAATACATTTTTGTTTCTCTCGTATACGTATGGTGGTGTATCTTTTGTTGTGACTTTAGACTTTGAGATTTCTTTTAAAACTGATAGTACTCCTAAAACTTTGTGCTTCTCTCGATGTTTAGCTCCCGGTTTACATACACATACAGTAAGCCTTGCTGGCCATAAAAAGCTAAATTGCTGACAGACATTGAAATAATATTAAGGACATTTCTTAGTAGAAACTCCTAATGAGAGACAGGAGCTCATTCTGTCCTATACAAACCTGCAGCCCACGGTAATTTGTGATAGGAGTACTTGTTGATGCAGTGATGTTTGCCTCTTATTAGGACCAACTTGGTCACCAAAGCCAAATACAGACCAGCAGAATCTTTCTAATGGAGCGTTGGCCTTGTACTTACCCTCACTAGGGTAAAGGGCCCTGCAGAATTTCTTGGTACCGAGTTAAAATAAGATCTAGCAGATGAGACTTTAATGTCCCATCTAAAGGATGGCAAACTCCAGACTGCAGCAGTCCTCTTTCAACATGCTGTCTGGTTATATCCATGTCTGAACAAGGAATCTGGTCACATGGTGTTGAAATAAGGTCTGCAATGTTTTCTGCTATCAAAGAAATGTGCTACATGTAATTTGAGAATAGGCCTTGGGTTAGTTTGTTTCAGTTTTAATAGTTTTTGGGTGTTGGCTAGAGGCTTTAAGTGACAGACTAGTTTAAGTGGCAAGAAAGGTTTTGCCTTTGATAAACGTTCTTCTGTAAGAACATTTTGAGACTGAAAGTAGTTGAGGAGATTTTTTTTTTATCAGAATTTGATGTCTTAAAAAAGCAACTGATCGGTTTAACTGTGACATATTTAAACAATTTGTGGATTACTTAAAATGGAAATCAGCAGGTTGCTCAAGTACACTAATTTAGATGGATAAAAATCCAGGCTTGACTTGGGACTGGTCCATGACAATTTGAAGTGAAGTTATTTAAACAATTTGTGGATTACTTAAAATGGAAATCAGCAGGTTGCTCAAGTACACTAATTTAGATGGATAAAAATCCAGGCTTGACTTGGGACTGGTCCATGACAATTTGAAGTGAAGTTCTCCAAGATGTTTTTCAGACTGTGTCTTTTCTTGTTGAGTGAGAGAAGGCTTGCATGTATTTTAAATTCGACAGGTACCTTGCCAAACTATAGCCCTCTGACTTTTCTGTATTTGCTCCTAAATTGTAACTATCTCTTCTTCACTTTCTTACTGAGTACAAACTACTCTAAATTCAAGCCCCAACTCAAATGCAAATGACAAAATGCAGGACTTTCCACATAACTGACACAAGTTTCTAATATATGTCAAATTCTTATGGTCACTGCTATGTTTTTCCCTGTTGTAAATAAGTACAAAAACAAAATGTCTCGTCTTAACTAATATTTTACTATTATTTACCTTTTTCTTACATCCTTTGAAATATTTTTGATACCATTTATAATTACTCAGGCTAAATCTGCTGCTCTTTCATTTATTCTTGTATCTTTTATCTATTTCTCATTCTAAACTATGCATATTAACCCTTTGTAAACTTTGTAGGTTGTATTGGTTTTTGTCACAATTTTTTTCCCTTTGTACAAGACAGCACGTAAAAATCTACTGCCAATCATTAGCGGACCAGAGTTCTGCTGTGGTGACCCCTAACCATTAAAAGCCGAAAGACACAAACAAAATTCCAATGTTGCTTTTACATCAAACATTACTATATGCATATATGTTAGTGTTTTTTATGTACATTATTTTATTATAAAATAATGTAATGCAACAGGTTATACATTGGTGTTCTACTTCTGTAACCAGAAAGTAAAGTAAAACAATTGGCTATCAGAACTTGTTTTTCAGTGACTTCTATTACACATTAGTCCACTTCTTGGCTTGGTCTTATGTAAGTGAGTCGGCTGTGAGTTGAGTTTAAGCAAGCAGGTACTGTTAACAAGAATCTCTCCCACGTAGACTATGTAGTTTTGACAGCTTTTAAACTTTCCTTAACTTGCTGCCCTACAAAACTTGGAACCTGTTTTTTGGATATTTTGAAGAGAGACCGTCTGTGCAGTCAGTGTGACCTTGCTGTGTCTTTTGAACTTTTTGTCAGACTTGTAGATAGGTGAATTGTCAGGCCTTTAAACAGGGCTTATGTGAATGGATCAGTGTCCATTTTGTAAGGGACTAGTGTTCTGTCGAGGATGGGTTCTGTATCTTGTACCCATTGTTTGCTGGGACAGGCGGTGCCCCACTCACTGACCCTGAATAGAATATTGTAGGTATCTGAATGAACAAAAGTTTTCCTTATGAAAAGTTGGCTTCCTTATTGGTGTCCAAGCTCACTCTTGTCACAGCTGGAATAGCATTAGTGATTGATACATTTTACTGATTTTTGTGTAGAAATCTCTAGTAAATTTGGTAAGAGTGGGAGCTTTAAATTGGCAACAGCTATAAGGGGTGCGTGAGTGCACAGCTCTTGTTTTTATTACGTAACTAGTGTTATCACTGAATTATTGAACAAGATGTTCTGTGACAGTTGCCTCATTGACCCCACATATCTGAGGTATTACAGAGCACTTGTTTAGGTTTATTCAGCCTTTAGGCACTGCACTGAAGACCTTGTTAGAGCATGCAGGATGTGAACATGTGGAAATAGTTTTTATAGCAGTAGTTGTAACATGCAGAGGTGAGGAAAATGTAGCAGGGGAACTGTGCTAGAGAACAAATGTCCTTCTTAAAGTGAGGATTCGGTATGAGCTGTCTTCGTGGACACTTCTTGACAGCTGTAGTCTACATGTGATTGTAATGTTTTCTGCATTCAGATTTGAACCACTGGGAGTGAAGAGTTAATAGTTATGAAGTGCTTCCCTGTAGCAGTAAAGCGGTAACATTCAGTGTTGTGACTTCTGTCATCAAAGTCCCATTGTTGGTTGTAAAACATGAGATCGTATGAGTGGAGGTATGACGTGGCTGTTTGCCACAGAGCTGCAGTTCCCACATAGCTACTGTGAGTGGTTAAAACTGCTGTACTGCAAACCTCTAAACATGCAGATATTGAAAATGGGTACAAAGGCCCTTGAAAAGTAGGTTTGTCCAGCAAAAAAAATAGCCACCAAATTAGCTTAAAATTTGAATACTAAAGGACTCATAATTCTTCAGATTTGGGTATTAATCAAACATTAAAAAAAAAACTGCACATGACAAAACTGAGTATAATTTTATCAGAAACCATATAAAATCTGTAGTCCTTTTTAATAAATGGTATCGCAAAAGTCTGCCTTGAAAAGTCATTCTCATCACCAGTACTAAATTGTCCGAGTCATCGTACAGGACAACTTAAAGTTTGATTTTTCTCATGCAAAACTGCATATTAAAACTCTTCAAAAGCTACGTCTGCTGTATATATAGTAAAAAAAAAAAAAAAAAAAACTGTGCTGTTTTATTAACTTGTATTACATCTGCACTGTGTTTTTTCACCGTTTTACTGTTTAATGGAGTGTGAACTGTTTTGCTGTTATATTTAAGCGTTTTATCTGTTTTCCTGTATTAAATCGACCTAAACAGACTCTAAATATCTTTAGCATAGTCTGGTTACAGGTTTTGCTGTATCAAGATCTGTTTGTGATATTCCTGTGTTTCCTGCTACTCCATCTTCTGTTGGACAGGGCATGCCTGCACTTACTGGGAGTAAGTGAACTGGTTGGTACTGGTCTGGCAAAGGGTGCTTAGCTAAAAGCTCAGGGACAAGGGGTTGATTGGTCAATTCTAGTGTTTCTATTTTACTTGTTTTGTGGTATTTAAACCCAGCTTGTCTGCTCATTAAGCACCACCGCTGTTCTGTTTAAACCCTTTGCGAGGTATCTCAGTTGCATTTTTTCCTTACCAGCACTCCTGTGTGAGTGAGGCCCCCCCCCCCCTGCAGCTACTGTATTGATTTTATCCAGCCCTACTCACACCTTATAGGTACTCTCCTCAGATAGTACCCACTCTACTGTTAAAAACCAGGATTTACGAACACATGTATGCTGTCAGTAGGCATGATGCAAACAATGCCTTAGCTAAGCACATTCTACACAATAGTGGGCATACTTTTAGTTTTGTCATATTACAACAAAGAACCCCAGATATAAGAGGAGGTCCCTGGCAAATAAGACTAGAGATTGACGAACTCATGTGGCAGATTCGAACTAGAGCCCATCTTACACCAGGAATTAATGATAACCTCTCCATCAAATGTGTCTTTAAGTGGTTATCTTATAATAGGTAATGAAAGTAAATAACTTACAACTAAGCCTGTTAATGGTCAACACAAAAGTGTCATCTAACTATATCTTTTTAGTAAAGTTGTAACATGATTGACCATAGTACCATTTTAGTTTTTCATTACTTATTCATCATCACCTTCACGTAGCTAGTGGAAGGCGACTAGGAAGGGGTTAGTATGAACCATAGGTCACAATATTTACACATTTTTTCATGGTTATATGTAATTATATGGTATATATACATATCTATTTCATGTTGAATAGAATTGATAATATGAATTCTATTTCCAATAAATATGTACATTTTGGCCACTGTTTTTCTGGTAACGTTAGTCAGTTATCAGTAATAGATAAGTTAAAATCTCTGAGGTCCGATTCTTGTTTAAAGAATGTGATGTGGATTTTGAAGTGCAATGTTTACTTTTATTTAATTTTAGATATATTTTGTATAGTTTATTTTTATTACTATACAATATTTGATGCGCTTTTTAACACATCTTACATTTTAAAATTTAGGTTTAATTTAATGTCTAAGGGTCTGTTTTTTATAAAAAGTATTTGTTTTTAGGAAACATTACTGTAATGTCTCATACAAGCTATGTCATGTGGTTCCTTAAGGTTACCATAGTAATATCTAATTAGTGAATGCACTTGCTTTTGATTGGTGTTAAACAAATGTTAATAATATGAAATGTTTTTTCACTATGCATTCTGCTGTTTGTCTGATGAAGGCTGAACATTGGTTTAGCCGAAAGCGCTAACTTTATTTGGATCTATTAAATCATTTTATATCATAAGCCGTCTCTGATAGTGTTCCTGCTTGCTGGTTTGTGGATTGTGGAGTTTTATCTGTTTTCCTGTATTAAATCGACCTAAACAGACTCTAAATATCTTTAGCATAGTCTGGTTACAGGTTTTGCTGTATCAAGATCTGTTTGTGATATTCCTGTGTTTCCTGCTACTCCATCTTCTGTTGGACAGGGCATGCCTGCACTTACTGGGAGTAAGTGAACTGGTTGGTACTGGTCTGGCAAAGGGTGCTTAGCTAAAAGCTCAGGGACAAGGGGTTGATTGGTCAATTCTAGTGTTTCTATTTTACTTGTTTTGTGGTATTTAAACCCAGCTTGTCTGCTCATTAAGCACCACCGCTGTGCTGTTTAAACCCTTTGCGAGGTATCTCAGTTGCATTTTTTCCTTACCAGCACTCCTGTGTGAGTGAGGCCCCCCCCTGCAGCTACTGTATTGATTTTATCCAGCCCTACTCGCACCTTATAGGTACTCTCCTCAGATAGTACCCACTCTACTGTCCCAGACGTCTCTTCCACATATTCTGACAACCATGGATGGACAATTTCCTGTGATTTCTCCTGCTAGTCTGGTTGATATGGGCATCCTGAGACAGTGTAGCAACTGCCTCATGTACATGGACAATCCTCTACTACTACCACCTAGGAACACAATATGTAAGAGATACAATTTCATTAAGAACCTAGAAGTCTCGCTGTCCCATTCCCAAGCCAGTATATCTGGCACTGAAAAGGTTGTAAACACAAACACCACACCTCAAATGCCACCCACACTTGCACAACACACACCCACATCTGCAGAGGTCCTCAACAAAAACATTCCCAAACAAAAGAGCTCTCTGAGGCAAAAAACACACATGCACATCATAACACACAGCACCAAGCTCTACACATAGTACACACACCCGTGTCTCTCAGCCTTTAAGGCCCAGCTACAAACCCAACATGCTAGTCACAGTAAACACTGTTGAGAGAAACGGATGCCATGCCCCTCACCAGGCTAGACGAGGAGAACGTCACAGTAAATTGCTTATCAGATGCTAGAATGTGCCACGTCACGCATGCACTGTGCCACGTCACGCATGCACTCGGTTTCTCAACAGCAGGTACTGTTATGACTCTGTCATAGTCCATGTTGGTGTGAGTGACGTAAGATGTACTGCTCTGGACTATATAAAGAAAGACAAGATTGAGCACGCTGAATGTGTGACCCAGGCAGGTATGTCCCTAGCCTTAAGCAACATCCTACCGTCACTCAGAATGATGTTTCAATACAAACAGAAAATGAGTGACTTAACAATTGGCTTAGTTTTTGGTGTCATTCCAAGTGGGTCAAGTACCTGACAGCCTGGAAAGCGACAGACCATGATGCTTTGCTAGTGATGGCCTTCATCTGTCTCCCATGGGCTTCAAGCTTTTGGCAACGTTTCTTGCCTCTCCCATAGTGCCCTTTTTTTTTTAGACAAATCATGAGAACAAAATTACTGATGTGAAAAATTATTCTAAATGAACTTTAAACATCATGCTGGTAAATGCTAGGAGTCTTAACATGAAATTGCACTCATTGTAAGCATTCCTTACCCTGGAAGATGCTGACATTTGTGCAGTCACTGAAACCTGGTTCAAATCCCGGGTAACTAGCCTAAACACGAATGCCCAGGGATTCCTCTACTTCCTCAATGCCAGTGCATTGGATCAGCTGGTAGACACCCCCATGAGAGGGGAAAATATCCCGGACCTGGTACTAATCAACATGAGTAGCCACCGTAGCACGCCTATGGTGTCATCTTCTTTGGTAAGATCCCAACCATAAAGCGATCACTTTCAAAGACAGCATTTCCCCCCAACCCTCCAAAGCTGAGTACAACCTCCTGAGAGCAGGTATAAGCAGCTTCACAGCCGCCATCCCTTTAGCTGGAAGTAGCACTAATGTCCAAGCCTACATCAAAATCTGTATGAGCACTTGCATAGCTGCATGGTCTTGGCAAAGTACCTGACGGGACCAAATTATCTTCCTCAAGGAAGACTAACCTGTCTGGTGGACAACGTCAACAAACGCTCTGTAATAAAAGGGAAAAAAGTAGGAATAAGAGGGAGTGGGTTCCAAGTTACAAACAATCTCTCCTTTGTCTGAACAAGCAAATAAGGTCACTGGTGAAATTCTCTTAGGCTAACTTCAAGTCCTAATTGGCCGCATCCATTAAGTACCGTCAGAAGGCCCTCTTCACATACATCTGCAATCTCAACACCCAAATCTGCTCTGAACTGGTGGTCAAGAACACCACATACACAAATGCTGTAGATATAGCCGACCTGCTGGCAGCAAGGTTCAGTGAAAACTTCACCCCCCCCCCAGTCCCCCGCATTGGTAAACCAGGACAACCTCAGCACCTGCCCCCCTTATCACCAGGGAGCAGGTCTTTAATGTCCTCTCAAAGGCAAAAAAATATAGCCTTCATGGGACCTGACAACATCCCTGGCTGCATCCTACATGAACTCTGGCATGAGCTCTCAGGCTTTGGTTGACTAAGGTGCCTAATGGTGCTAAGCACCAGCTTCATTCCAGCCGAATGGAGAGAGCCACTGGACACTCCACCTTTGTGTAGAGGGATGACAATGACCCAGGAAAATGTAGGCCCATCAGCTTAACTAGCCTGATGTGCAAGGCCAAGGAATGCATTATCATGGACCTCATAAACAAGGATATTGGCAACCTCCAAATGCTTGACCCACACAGTTTGGTTTTGTCAAAGGGAGATAATGCCTGTTTTGGTCGACTTCGAAACAGTCACCAAAGCCATGGATGAGGGGAAGACAGTGCACAACGCTTGACCTAGCTAAAGCCTTCGGCACTATTCCCCACTCGGGCATAATAGATCAACTCTCCCAGCTAGGCTTCAACCCATATGTTACCAGATGGGTAGCTATCTGGCTCACTGATAGAACCCACTCAGTCAAAATAGGGGAAGCCACCTCTAGTAGTAGACCCCTAATTAACGGCATACCCCAAGGGTCATTCTTGGGGCCTCTACTGTTTGGGATATACTTTTTGAGGTGCAAGCCAAAACCAGTGGTTTGTGGTTGACCAAGTTTGCAGATGACTGCAAGCTGGGTTCTGTCTTAAATTCCCCTACTGATGTGAACATCCTCTAAGAGGCCCTTACCCAAACTAATGACTGCCAGAAGTTTGGCCTCAGACTGAATGCTAAGAAATGCATCGTCATTATCCCTTTTGGGGAAGATCATGTCCTCACTAATTATCACATTAATAGCAACATACAAAGCATGCAGTTAGTCGTGAGGGACTTGAGTACCCAGGTTGATGGCAACCTGACTTTTTGCCACCACATTGCCTCCATTGTACGGAAGGCTTTCTGCATGGCCAACCTCACAAGTAAGGGTATTTCATCCAGGAACAAAGAGGTCATAACATCCCTGTACTCCTTCCTTATCAGACCCATTATTGAGTACAGTGCTCCCTTTGGCATGTACCTTGCCAAGCACATGCAGCAGCTGGAGAGACCCAAGAGGTTCCTGACCAGGAAAATCCCAGGGTGTCAAACACCTATCCTATACACCTAGGCTAAAAGTTCTGTCTCTCTACTCGGTCTCGTACAGACTGCTCAGAGGTGGCCTGTGTCTGGCATACTAGGCTGTCTCAGAGACCCATCCTTGATTGAGTTACTACATATCCGGAAGTCAAACTCCACTCATGCAACCCACATGTGAAGCCTCAACCTGGTCTGTGATGTTAACAGAACTTGTTGGAGGGATAGATTTGTGTCCCAAAGACCCCCCCCCCTCTGCGGAATCGACTCCCTCTCCATGTCAGGAAGAGTACATCACTAGCCCTCTTTGAGAGGAAACTGGATGACTGGATGGGGAAACAGAAAATGCACCCCGGGGATCCCAATTGTGTCCTTGCTGGACAGGGGAAACAGGTGTTGACTTTGTGGGAGCATGGATGAAATTCTTGGCTAGTCTTATGGGCCTCCAGGCCAATAGCCTAGTATCATTCTATGAACCTATTATTTCTTGTATTGCTATAGTAGACTATGCATGTAATAGTTTTTTTGAGTATACCAATTGTTTTATTTTATTATGTGTCACTGGTACCTCCCCATGCCTTTTTATATGCTATGTATTCCACTGTGAAATTGTATGTATATATGCTTCTTAATTACAACTATGCTACTTTTTTGATGATGTGCAACTCTCTGGAGCTTTTTTCCTTGGGCCTCCACTGAAAATGTGTATTTATTATCCAGTCCAACTTCTCTGATTAAATTACTTTTTTTTGGCATTTGTTTGTTTTTGCTTCTAAAAAGGAAGATGTAATGCAAGTCCTCCTCCTTTGTCTGGTTTCCTGTGTAATAAACCGCTTCAGACATGTGATGGCTCCAAAAATCATGTGATGGGCTAAATCACACTTGAAATAGGAGTGGGTCTTCAGAAATACATCAAGTGAAGGAGCAAATAAGAGCAGGTGTTTTTTATCGCAGTGCAGTTTCTGGTTAGGTTTCAAAATTGTTTGACTACCATCTAGCACTAACAACTGGCTCATCTGCGTTCCTAATTTAAAGATGTATATCTCTTGCTGATCCAGAGTGCCTGATGTGAAATCAAAGTTCTCAGAATGTTAAAGTGGTTTGCAAAGAGAATATAGTAACCGTTGTAGGCAGGAAACCATGAGAGTAAAACTTGCGTTGTATTCCTTGGCTGGATTAAAGAAGGGAACAGAAACTTTGTGATGAATAATCATTAATATCGGTGTGCCACAATCTTATCTATATACATCTACATATACACAGCATGTGGGGCGATATATATACACGCGTGTGTGTGTGTGTGTGTGTGTGTGTATATAATATATATATATATATATATATATATATATATATATATATATATATACACACACACACACA
Source organism: Protopterus annectens (assembly GCF_019279795.1). NCBI lineage: Eukaryota > Metazoa > Chordata > Ceratodontiformes > Protopteridae > Protopterus > Protopterus annectens. Next base: position 79,993,187 of record NC_056741.1, read on the forward strand.
CACTATGTGTGTGTTTATTATTTTATTTATTATGTGGTATCTTCATCCTAATTGCTATCGAGGAAGACGGAGATAGTGCTGTACATCTGAGTAACAGATAAACTGAGATACCTGGGGAAACTTCTTACTAGGATATTGGCATTTGTAAACAAAAAAAATGCAATGAGGATATTGATTGCCAAATGAGGAATTAGTTGGAGAGAGGAGAGTGGAGCATCCTGGTGTATATTATTTATATATCATTTGCTAAGGGTATGGAACGTCCTGGTGCATGATGTTCATATATCATTCGCTAAGAGTGCAGAACATCCTGGTGCATGTTGTTCATATATCCTTCGCTACGAGTGCAGAACATCCTGGTGCATGTTGTTCATATATCCTTCGCTAAGAGTGTGGAACATCCTGGTGCATGTTGTTCATATGTCATTCGCTAAGAGTGCGGAATATCCTGGTGCATGTTGTTCATATGTCACAAGAGTGTGGACCGTCCTGGTGCATGTTGTTCATATATCACTTGCTAAGAGTGTGGACCGTCCTGGTGCATGATGTTCATATGTCATTTGCTAAGAGTGCGGAACGTCCAGGCGCATGTTTATATATCATTTGCTAACATTAAAAAATACAAAAGTACCTTCTGTACTGCTAGGTCTCGTATTCACTGCACATTACCATCTTTCTTGCAGAGTATTCTTGGCAGCAGGCTAAATGGCAGAAGTGTTTTGAGTGCTGATAGCAAGACAAATTGGTTATTATAGCTTCTGAAGATTACTAATGTTTATTGTAAGTTTGCTTTTGTTGCCTGAAGAGTTCAAAAGTGTAGCTCTCTCTGGCCAAGTAGATATTTGCTTTGTCCTGCACTGTGTTTATTTAGTTGCATGTCTGCCATCCAAGGTACACACAGGAAGCAGTTCTAGACTTGAACTGTTAACCGATGCTCGCTTGTAAGTACAACTTGTCATCTCCAAGTTAATGGTTCCTGTACTGCTGCACATAAATTGAGCTTTGAGTGTTTATACATGTGATATTTCTGTTCGACAAACAATGTATTACATTTCTGCACTGGAATAGAGTACTGAATGTGACCTAGATTTGAATAATAGACCTAGTCTCTGAAGGAAGTAGCGATTGGGTAGGAATGTGTGCTTACCCGTCTTGGGGTGGGGGTGAACTTCCTGCCTGACTACAACCCTTATGGATTAAGTTACTTAATCTGCCTCGGGCCTCCATACAACCCTTATGGATTAAGTTACTTAATCTGCCTCGGGCCTCCATACATGCCCATTTTCCACCAGCAGGAAGTGCAGGCTCTTCACAGTACATGGTGTGTAGGTAGTAGTAAATACATGCATGCTGATTTCTTATCATTGCATGCCGTGCAGGGGGGCTTAGGAGTTAAGGGTAGGTCAAAGGGGAAAGTTCACAGTATAGGGTGTGTGGTAGTAGTAAATATATGCGTGCTGCATTATTATCATTATATGCCGTACAGTAGAGCTGGGAAGGAGTCCAGGGTAGGTCAAAGGGGAAAAGCTTCATCTCCTTTTAGAGGTATCCCTGTAATGGGTCAGTTTTTCTCTCTTTCTGTGGAGATTGACTGCTATTGGGACATGGTAGATGATAGGGGGTGGTGCTTTAGTGGTGTGTTAAAACAGAGAGTGGAAAAAAATGTAAGTATAATATATTGTATGCGGGAATTGTTGAACGGAGCAGTAGTTAGGGAGTGACTGAACAGGCTGGCATGCTGTGAAGAGTCTGAGTGCTCAAGGGGAGGGGGTTGAATCTTTAGCTGTAAAACCAAAATCACATCAGTATGGCAGCATCTTTTGCCTGTTTTAGTTTGTAAAATGATTTGCATTTCTAGATAGTAATGCAAATGTGATGGTGAAGCATAGATTTTAGTTTTGCATAAAAAGATCAAGATATGTTAACCTTCGCAATTTTCTGCTAATAGTCATTTTTAATTATCCCTATGTAAGCTAAAAAGCAGTGCACAAAATAAATACCCTGCTTCAACACTGCCAACTTTTTAACCACCCAGAAACACTTATTTGGTACCGTTCTGTTTGGGGAAGCAATGTTGTTTAAGAGCAGCTGGTGCATTTACTTTTGGAGATAGAAATTCTAGCCAAGGTGTGAAAGACCAGAGGTCAGAAGCAAAGCAGATTGTAGCAGAAGGGCCTGGGGCTTTCCCTTTTTCACTGTTTGGAACCAGTAATTGTATTGTACTCATGTTTTGTCCTTTTTAAGGAACAGGCCTAGAAATGTGAACAAGGACTGTGTTTGGTGTCCCAAATGTCATTCCATTACTGGTAAGCAAGAGAGTCACGTTTCAACGAGTACATACGATATATTTCTATTCATACTAGTTTATCGTGGTCTTGGTGGGATTGTTCTTTCAGAATTATACTTTTCTCAAATTTCAACATGTTTAGTTTTCCAGTATTATTAGGGTTAACATACATACCATGCAGCTTCTATAATTCCTTAGGATGTTCACAGAATTAAGTACTGCTTCATCAGACGTTCGCTCTTTCACAGTACTAAATACTGCATCATCAGAAGTTAAACTTTTTATTGTTTATTGTTTTGGAGTGAATTTTTGGTTGTATTTATGTTCACAGAATGTTTCTGTTTACTGCTTGTTTTGCTGTACCACTTATGTTAACCTCAATGTAACTAGATACTGACCATTACTTTTGGGTACTGGTCATATGTTGGCCAGTGCTGTACTGTGGTAGTAAGTACAGATAGAGCTGAAGTGTTACAACCAGTACAGCCTTATTAACCTCTGTGCATCTCATGAAGCATGACACACTGGTTAATGTGCATTAGTCCCTTACAGTGTAACACATGAAGCACTGTCATGCAGGTTAATGTGCGTACGTGCCTTACAGTGTAACGCACAAAGCGTTGCCACACAGGTTTATGTGCATATGTGCCACAGTGTAACAACTTGGACTATATGCTGGACTTGAGTTCATGCACTGGGGCATGGTATGCTTCACCAGTTTGTCGTATCTCGTGAAACACTTGTGCAGGTTTTCATGCAGTTATACTATGGTGTAAGTGGATGCCAGTTCATGCCTTGGAATGCAATGTGCTTAACCAACCGTCTGTTGAAGTCCATCAAAGATGTGACATGGAAGTGAGCCCAGTTGCAAACTAGCAGTTCTGTTGCTTATAAAGAGTGTGGTATACTGAGGAAATTACTGCTAGTATCCCTTGCCTAACGTAGTCAGGAAGATGACCACTGGTAGCTTCACTCAGAGTCACATTGGGGTTCTTGGCAACTTCTGGGATGTAGTAAATATGCCACTTTTTTATGATAGCTTTGTCATATTTGGCTGTTTTTGTGGTGCGTCTTAGCTTTTTGGGAGGGGATCTCCATTTTGGAAGTTTGTAGAAGATAGCAGTAGATCAACACCTGGATCCTTCCTTAAAATCTTAGAATTTGCAAACAGAAAATTAAAATCAAGTCACTGAAAAATCCCTGTCCACATGGTATGAAATGTTTACTTATTAGTTTTTGTCCAACTGGGTGGGAAGCCCATTGTTGACTCATCTTGGTGGTGGTGGTGGTGGACTCCAAGAAGCAGTTTAAAGTACAAAGAAAACAAATTGCACAGACGTTTTAATCTTTTGAGTGGCCACTGACATGTTTTCCCATTTTTCAGCTGTGCTGTTGACCTCCGTGGCTCTTGTGTGGCCTTCTCTTTCTGTAGATTTAACTTTGGAAGCTCTTGTGAGTTTAATCTTGTTTGCTCGTACTAGTGACATCCTCTTCTTAGACTGCTAAACCTTTCTCTCCTTATTCATATCTTGTGTTCCTTAATGCACACAGGAATATGGTAGTCAATTTTCTTCCATCCTACCTTTTAAAATCACAGTTATGTGGTCAAGACAAAGACTGTCTGGAATCAGCATGGTTGAAATATTTGTCTTCCTCTCATGGTGATTTAAAAGTAGCACAGGGGCATTTATTTTCTGGCCTTTCTAGAGACTACCAGTCAGTGGAAAGCCTGAAAACTACTGTTTGTAGACAGCTAGACTGCTTGGGTTTAGTGCTACTGTTTTGGTGTTAGTGAGGAGGGATGGGGCAAACCTGTCTCTGACCAAAATGTACGGGGAAATCCCTGACCGGTCTGATTTTGGACCATTGTACAGCTTGGCTCTCTGGCACTGAGCTGCTGTGTGTTATCCAGTGCATCTACCAGGCGAAGGCTACAGACCCCTCTAACATCAGAGATCAGGTCCTTTGGTGACTAACAGTTGCATATTTCTCAGGAACCAGCTAAGAACTAGTGCTTCTGGTCAGAGAAGGAATAATTAGACATTGATTTCCTAAATGTAGTTGTGGTCAGACAAGCACTAACAGTAGCCATGTAGTAGCCAACAGATGAGTCACCACTATTGTCATTCTTGTCAAAAGTAAGTCTCTGTGTTCACGTAGTACTGCTAGAACAACTCTCCATCTAACCTAATGCCAGAGTATCACCCTAAATACTTTCTATTGTTGTTTCCTGACAGCCCTTAAGACTGTTATGACCAGCCCTTGTCCTACACTCTGCCAAATGCATCAACAGTCTGCTGTCACCCCATCTGCACCCAGTTTGATTACCTTAAGTGTTCTAAAGGGAGTGTAGCAGTTGCCTTATATGTACCAAATTCTCTCTGCTTCTACCCATTGGATGGTACAGTGTTCGAGAGATGTAAATACATGAAGGCAATCCTCTTGCATCAGCTTGCTGCCAGTATGCATTGTACATCTGCAACTAATCACAACACACCATTCAGCCTGTAACATTCCTCTACTCCTGCTTACTGCAGTCCCGGACTGCTTGCCCAGTTGTCACCAGAAAGGCAGGCTTGAGCATTTGCCATTGTGTTGTACCCCACAGGAAATGTCTTGGTTATAGGTGATTCCAAAGTTAGGCATACAGACTCCACACTTGCCAGACTGTTAAGCAGGGCGACTGTAAGCTGCTTGCCTGGTGCCAGGGTCCTTGATGTGCGCGGCTTGCCTGGTGCCAGGATCCTTGATGTGCGCGGCTTGGTCTTGAGTAGTGTCTTGCTTTTACTAAGAGTGGTGTTCTACAACTTTTTATGCACGCTGAGGATTTTAAACTTTAGGAACTTCTCTTACTCTTTACAAAAGCAACTCTTCAAGTGAGTTGTTCTGTATTGTTTGAGCAAACCACTGTCTTATCCTTGTTCATGGTTCCTGTTACGTTTTGTTTGGCCTTATTAGTAGACTTGTCACTGCACTGATCAAGCTAGGTTTGTCACTGCACTGATTATCTATAGTGACCTTAAGTTCATGCTCTGTTTTGGTTGACCTGGTTAGTCCCGGTAGGCTAGTGACCTCTTTGCAGAGGAGACCCAAGGTGGTATTTATACAACTCTAGGAAGTCTGACCAGAGCATCTGGGAATTTCCCCTACTCTTGGTTGTCGGGGGAAGGATTTGTGTGTTACACATCCTGTCCAAGTGCAGAGACAGCCAGGAGGAGCAGGAAGAAAATATGGCTGATTCAGCTTTGGCTGAAAATGAAGTGAAGGTTGTTTTGAAAATGTAGCTGAAATGGTAGAATTGCAACCAGAATATTTTTCTGATGTTGTGGGTGCAGAAAAAACAGTGATATTGGAAGAAAAGGCAATTGTAGTTGTAACAGAGATGGAGTCAGAGGAAAACTTTCAGAGTAGACTGAAGGACAGTTACCTCTGTGAAATGCATAATTACAACCCTCCACTCGGGAGGGTTGTGGGATGATTATTTGGAAGAAATGTAAACCAAAGTGAAATAGAAAGTGGAGCTGCAATTTCATGGCATGACATCATGGAGAATATAGAAGAAAAAAAGAAGACTGTGCCAGAAAAATCGAGACAAAAACGTATGCAAAAAATCTGGGAGAAGGAGCAAAGAAGAAATAAAATTATACAGTATGTGTGAGCTGTAAATAAGACAGTTTGGACAGATGTATGGGACTGTCCTAGCACCTCCTGGGTGTCAAAGCAGAAGAGCATTCAGTTTAATAGCAAGACTTTGTGACGATGTTTGAGACTGGGCAGGCCATAGAAAAAAATTTGGGTGCATATGAACAAAAGAAAAATATTTATTCATGGTCAGAATATGTTGTGCAAATTTTTTTACAGACAAAAAAAAAGAATGACCCAGTTTAGAACTGAAGTTGAAGCCAAATAACTGAAATAACATTTGATAACTATATGTAAAGAAGTAATGGACGCTACAAAAGTATATGATGAAAGAGAACTGTAGAGTAATACTGAAAATGGAAAACAAATAATCTTATGCACACACCTAGTAGTATTAATGTTCATGGTAATAGGGATTTTGTGAAATACAGGGGTCAACCAACTTTTGTGGAAAAAATCGTCATTTGATCAATGAATGTAATAAAAAAAAGTTATGTGGCGCAAAAAATGTGGCAATAGGCATTCATGGCTAGAATGTGAAATGTGCAAGAGAAAGAAGTTGTACACTGTAGAATGTGTTATACAAGAAAATGTACAAAAGGATATAACAACGAAATTGGACAAAGTTAAAGAAACGGGAGACGAGTGAGGAAGACGTGGATTGGTGCACAGTAAGAAATAAAAAGTATTCGGGAAAAGAAAATTCAAAAACATGATTATAGAAAATAAGAAAGGAAAGAGATAAACATTTTATTATACTAACTGTCCTTAAAAGCTGAAATATTAGCTTTAACTGTAAGCAGTATGAACAGTTTTAAAAGAATAGGTATATTACAATGGTGTGCTGCAGTAGATGCACACAATCTTCTAAAATAATAAGAGGAAGAAAGAACACAAACTGAAATACTGGAATGGTCTGGTGGTTTGGGACATGGGGGAAGAAACGTGCCCAGACATAGATATTTATTTTATTGCATTTATTTATTTATTTATTTATTTATTTATTTATTGCATTTGTTAACTGGGAAAGTCCACTGGGCCTAGAAGGAGACCATTTTCAGTGGAGGCTTGGGGAGAGAAGCTCCACATTTAATTGCATACAAAGTGGAATATTCATACACTGAACCAAGTTTGTCGAGCAAATACTCGCATACAAAGAAAAATAATAGCATCAACAGATATAATGTTTTTATAATCCAAGTATAAATATAATAAGATGGCATACATTCAAATAACACAAGTATAACTATGTCTGCAGAATACTTAGAGGAGAGAGGACTTAGGGAAGAGAGGACTTCAGGGAAGAGAGGAGGAGTACAGGAGGGAGAGAGGAGGAGTACAGGAGGGAGGGAGAGAGGAGGAGTACAGGAGGGAGGAGGAGTACAGGAGGGAGGAGGAGTACAGGAGGGAGGGAGGAGGAGTACAGGAGGGAGGGAGGAGGAGTACAGGAGGGAGGGAGGGAGGAGGAGTACAGGAGGGAGGGAGGGAGGAGGAGTACAGGAGGGAGGGAGGGAGGAGGAGTACAGGAGGGAGGGAGGGAGGAGGAGTACAGGAGGGAGGGAGGGAGGAGGAGTACAGGAGGGAGGGAGGGAGGAGGAGTACAGGAGGGAGGGAGGAGGAGTACAGGAGGGAGGGAGGAGGAGGAGTACAGGAGGGAGAGGAGGAGGAGTACAGGAGGGAGAGGAGGAGGAGAGGGGAGGAGTACAGGAGGGAGAGGAGGAGGAGTACAGGAGGGAGGAGGAGGAGGGAGGGAGGGAGGGAGGGAGGGAGGAGGAGTACGGGAGGGAGGGAGGGAGGAGGAGTACGGGAGGGAGGGAGGAGGGAGGAGGAGGGGAGGGAGGGAGGAGGAGTACAGGAGGGAGGGAGAGGAGGAGGAGTACAGGAGGGAGAGGAGGGAGGGAGGAGTACAGGAGGGAGAGGAGGGGAGAGGGAGGAGTACAGGAGGGAGAGGAGGGAGAGGGAGGAGTACAGGGGGGAGAGGAGGGGAGGAGTACAGGGGGGAGAGGAGGGGAGGAGTACAGGGGGGAGAGGAGGGGAGGAGTACAGGAGGGAGAGGAGGGGGAGAGGGGAGGAGTACAGGGGGAGAGGAGGGAGGAGTACAGGGGAGAGGAGGGGAGGAGTACAGGGGGGAGAGGAGGGGAGGAGTACAGGAGGGAGAGGAGGGGGAGAGGGGAGGAGTACAGGAGGGAGAAGAGTCGAGCTAAAGGTGACGGCAAAGCAGTAAGTATGGTAGAGAGATGTTTGTAGAGGAATGGTTAGTTGAAACTCCATTTTCAGTCATAAATTTTGTTCTATGTTTTCTTCTCTTTTAACAAATAATTCCAATACATATTCTTTAATTAGTTCATATATTCTTTTTTACTGTCTTATTTGCTTACCTTCCTTATTTTTTAATTTTTATTTGAGTAAAATAATAAAAGGAAAAATATGGTGCTACCTCTTTCTTTTTTTCTTTCCTTGTAAACAATGTTTTTGCTTATTTAACAATAATTTGATTCATTTTATGTATTTCTCTTTTTCATAAAATGATTTTTTCTTCCCTGTTAAGTCTCTAAAGGTTTATTGACTTAATATGTTTAGTATGTCAAGAAAGCATTCAAGTATTAGCTGGAACCATGGTGGAACTAGGGCGGACTGTGGTAATAGACATGTGAAGGAAAAATGTGTATAGAATTATAGCTTTATATGCATATTTAACAAAAAAGAGAGAAATGATCTTTAAAAATATTCTTGGATATGTGTAAATATGGACATTCTAGTGGTGGGTGATTGTAAAATGAGCAGTTGAGATCTTAAAATGGCTATTTAAAAAGAATGAAATTAAGACAGAAATTGATTATTTCTTAATATCTGATAGTTATAAAAAAAGGAGTTGGGTATGCTGGGTTTTCAGATCCTGTGGCAGTATGAGTTAAAGTGCAGGAAAATTAAGAATATATAAGAATGGGAAAAGGAATAAAAAGAATTAATGAAAGTGAATTAAATTTGGAAGAGAAAAAATAACTTGTGGAATTATGGAACAGTCCTACAATTATGAGGAAGTTTTTATGAAAACTGGACTGTTTGATGGCTTAATTTTAAAGAAGAATATAAAGTATTTTTAGACTGTATAAGGAAGAAAAGAAAGAGATAAAAAATATCAAGAAACATTTGGAGACCTTTATTTAAAATATCCTTTTATGAAAGAGAAATATATAAAATTAATCCGTGTTTGTATAAGCAAAAATATTGTTTACAAGGAAAGAAAGAGGTAGCACCATATTTGAGTAAATGAAAAGGAAAAATAAGAGAATTAAAAAAAAAGGGAAGGTAAGCAAATAATATACAAAATGATTAAAGAATGTGCAAATAATATACAAAATGATTAAAGAATGTGCAAATAATATACAAAATGATTAAAGAATGTGCACTGGAATTTGTTGAGAGAACCTAGAACACCTTTACAAAGGTGAAATTTTAAATAAGGAAGAAAATGAGTATTTAGAATTTCATTCAATTCTTCCATGGTTATTTTTTGTTCTAAAAGAGATCAGCATGAATTCTGCAGCAGGACTGAATGGAAATGAATATGGTATGTATAAAGAAATGAGAGAGGCAAAAAATAAGTTTTATAGAATAATTAATGGTTAGAAACTGGAATTAGAGATGTACAGGAGTTATAAAATGTTTATTTGATAAATTGGAGACCTATAATATTAAATACAGATTATAGTTTTTTTTTTTTTTATGAGAATAACAAAAAGGTTACAGAAAAAATGGATAGAATGTAGAATGAATGGATAGAATGTAGAATGAATGACCAAAATGTATTTTGGAAGAAAAGGAAGTAAAGAGTTATGGCTAATAAGATAAATAATTGATATCTTAAACAAAACGTAGAAGCAAAGGTTATGATAGCGGATGTAAGTAAAGCTTCTGATCTATAGAAATTATGAGGAATTTTGCAGGCATGTAATGTAAGCAAAACAATATTAAAAAGAGGTCATTGTTCCTCTCTACTTGTCACTCATTAGATCCATTATAGAGTACAACGCCCCTTTTGGTATGTACCTCGCAAGATATCTACAACAACTGGAAAGGCCGCAGAAATACCTCACAAAGAGGATTACTGGCCTCAAACAGATGCCCTAAGCAGACCGCCTCCATCGCATATCGCCTACTCAAAAGGCGATCTCTGCCTAACATACAAAGCTATGTCAAACCCAGAGCTGCTGGACATGCCCCACTTAAAGAAATCCCAATCCCTCCGAGCTACACACTCTAGGGACCTAAACCTTGTCACCACAATAAACAGAACATGCTGGAGGGATAGATTCCTGTCCCAGAGACTTCCCATACTCTGGAATAAACTACCTATTTCAAACAAAGCTCCTCGTTAGCACTCTTCAAGAAAAATCTTGATGATTGCATGGGAAATAGGAAATTTATCCCAGGGATCACCTCTGTGGCTCTGCTCAACAGTGGCACAGGAAAATAATTTTCTTGGGTGGCAAAAGCAAGGGTACCTTTTTGGCTGGGCTTGTATAGGCCCTAGGGCTGATGGCCTAGTACCTACCTATGAACCTATGTGAAACTAAATGGCTGGATTGGGGAAGAAATTAAAATTAGAATGTGGAATAAAGCAGGGCTGCCCAGTTAGTAGTGTGACTTATTAGTTATGAATGTAATAGTGAAGGATATTAATGAAATGTCAAGTAGTGGTGGATACAAAGTGAAGTACAATTGCCAATGTATAATTACAGGTTAATCATGAATGGAAAAAGTAATTGAAAAATTAAGTATAATTTATGGTTTAAGTATAAATAAGGAGAAAAGTTAAGATTTTGTTTTGAAGGTATGATGAGGTGTTGAGTTTAATGAAAAATATATTAGGAATTCCTTTTGGAAGGAATGAATACAGAACAATGGGATAATGTACTCTAAAGTAAAGGATATGACTAATTTTTGGAAGTCCTATAGATTTTTCATACAGAAAAGCACACTTACTGAACACCATGGTAACAGGAAAAGTGCTTATGTTGCTAACATATGATTCCTATTAAGTATGAAAAGGAATGAATGATTATATCCTCATTTATATGGGGTTCTAGACTGAATCCAGTCAAAAGACGGATTCTGTACATGAAATAACAAGGTTTGGGTTTAATAAGCCCAGTAGTACATGCAGCATTTTTAATTTTATATAGGGTATCAAAAGGAATTGTGAAGGAAAATAAACTGATAGAAATTGTATTTATCTTTGTATTTATAATATAGTATAAAGAAATGTGGGAAGGAATGGAAATTTTAAAATGAAGTAAAAGCATTGTGAATGAAGAAATGAGAGTATCAAAACAATTGTATTATGGGGAAAAAAAGAATATATGTGAGAAAAATAGAAAGGAATGGTACTTGAGTATTTTGACAGCATTTTATTGTATTGATCCATGGAAAGATTTAGAAATAAGAAAAAAGCCAAAATGATGAGATATAATAATAAAGAGTAAAGAATGAAAAGATTTTTATGGAGATTATAAATATGCCATACAAAATAAAGATATAATAGGCAATAAATGTGGAGAGTTTGAGACTACCGAGCGCGTGTTTATCACCGAGCGCGTGTTTACCACTGAGCGTGTTTTTTTAAAAGGTGAAAGAGTTAATAATTTGTGGAAAGAAATATGTAAAGGTAATAGGGTGAAAAGTTTGTTAGCATTTGGTTATTTGTTCAAATGTTGTTCTGTCTATATTATGGTGCACATAAACAGGAAGAAGTGAAGAAAGTGGATGGAGTAATATTTTAATGCTTCATGGACTGAATGGAATGAGAAACTAAATGAGATTAAGAATTCTTTAACATCACTGAGGGTTATGCATTCATCATTCCTAAATGTAAAACTACTACAATGGCCAAATTTGCAACACAATTGTTAGTGAGATCAAAATAAGTTGTCATACTTGCTTTAATACCAGTGCGCTGGATAAAATGGTAGCACTGCTCACTAGAGGACTTTTTACACTTGACCTGGTCCTTGTCAAGTTAGCCTTCACCTGTACCCTACCACGTGTCTCCTCAGCCCTGATTGCCTGACCACAAATCAGTTGTCTTATCTGTTGGGGCTTAATGAAACTGCCACCAAATCATCTTTTAAGGACATGTCCAGGGTAAACCTACTTCAACCTGTAGAAGATAAACTCCTTATTATCACCCCCCCACACCCCCACGTGTGCGCACAATTGGACCCCAATGAGAGCTCCATCATTCATCTCCGTTTTCTACCATCATTTAAAGCTGCATAGAAAAGTCTGTATCCATCTTCCCTAAATCATCATCTTCTTTTGGCTTTTCCCAGTTATGGGTCGCCATAGTGGATCACCTGTCTGCTCATCCATCTTCCCTAAATCATCTTCTTCGTTTGGCTTTTCCCAGTTAGGGGTCACCACAGTGGATCACCTGTCTGCTCATCCATCTTCCCTAAATAATCTTCTTCGTTTGGCTTTTCCCAGTTAGGGGTCGTCACAGTGGATCACCTGTCCGCTCATCCATCTTCCCTAAATCATCTTCTTCTTTTGGCTTTTCCCAGTTGCAGGTCGCCACAGTGGTTCACCTGTCCGCCCCTCCATCTTCCCTAAATCATCTTCTTTTGGCTTTTCCCAGTTAGGGGTCGCCACAGTGGATCACCTGTCCACTCATCCATCTTCCCTAAATGTACTTGTTAATTCTAGTTCCAGAAATATCTCTGGTGGAGATGCTTCCAGTAATAAACTGTATAATAAAGGAAGAAGTGATGGAAAGGTGTAAGAAATCCCCATTCCTTGCCTTTAAGACCCCACTGAAAATGTGATACAAGAGTTTGAACTTAAGGTCACTGTAGACAATGAAGAAAACTTCCCATAATCTTCGGTTATGTAATGTTCAAAAATATACTAAGGTCATACACAAGATCACACATTCCAATCCCAAGGCTATAATTAGTATATTAACAGACAAATTTAGTGCTAACTTCAACACATCCACTATTGTGGTCACTTTTAGTTTCCACCTTGGAACAATTCTTAGTCACTGTCAAAGGCTAAAAATGTTTCTTTGAAACCCGGTAACAAACTGCTGTGGTGCATTCTCAGATATCTGTGCTTCTAAACTGTACAGCCTCAGCCTGTCCATTCGGTTTGACCCTAATGCCAGGAAAATAGTTACTGTGCTCCCATACATAAGGGTGGTCCCTCACCAGTTGCAGCTAACTATAGGGCCATCTGCTTCATCATCTTTATATGCAAAGCTGTGGAATCCATCATAGCAGAATTTGCATTCAGATGAATGCAACTTAAATGATGTAGACCCCACTCAGTTTGGTTTTGTGAAGGGTAGGTTCTGTTCCTAAGCCTGGTAAACTTTTACTTGAAGTTTTTTACAGAGCCTGTGCACAGTGGTCACTCTGTGCACACTGGTTATTGACCTGGCCAAGGCTTTTGCCACTATTTGTCTCTCATGCTAGTATTATTTAAAAGTTATGCACCCTTGATGCAACTCTCCTGCATTGCCTGCTGGATTGCAGACTGGCTGTCCAGAAGATCATAACTAGTGAAAGTTGGTACAATTCCTGAATGTAAAGTTGTAACTTATGTTGAGCTAAATGCAAAAATGAATATCATATTTCCAGTTTGGCAAGAAAGCTGTTCCCTCTCCAAACAGATACGTTGTAAAAGATCTGGGCACTAATGTGGACAACTCTCTCTCCTTAAGTCACAATGCTTCCATTCTGATCAGGAAATCCTATATGACTTGCTTTTTGTGCTATGAAAGATCCTATTTCTTTGTAAAACTAGTGGCTCTACAGTCACCCTTACCGAGGACCTAAATTTGCACCAACAAATAAGTTTCTTTTGAGGGGCAGGTTCCTGGCCTGAGGGATAGGTTACTACTACTATAGGTCAAACAAAGTACCACTTCAGTCTTTAAGGCTTGATTTGATTACTGGATGGGTACACCCCATTTTATACCAGGGTTGTTGCGTATGTCTGTCTGATTTGAGAGGTGGGTAATATTAAGTATTCATAAATGGTGGCAAGAATCTGACTGACTACTTGGTGTATATTGTTAGTCTTATTATGGTCCCTGTGATCACTTGTCTGGTATGTGACCACTCGCACACAGTTATTTAAAGTGATAATGTTTCAGTGGGTGTAATGTGTTGTGCATCAGTATAAACAAATGATAGTTTATTGCTGCTTTATTCATGCATGTACAGGGGTTTGGGTTGGCTCATACAGACAAGGTACAGGGTTTTTATTCATACATGTACAGGGGTTTGGGTTGGCTCATACAGACGCAAGGTACAGGGTTTTTATTCATACATGTACAGGGGTTTGGGTTGGCTCATACAGACGCAAGGTACAGGGTTTTTATTCATACATGTACAGGGGTTTGGGTTGGCTCATACAGACGCAAGGTCCAGGGTTTTTATTCATACATGTACAGGGGTTTGGGTTGGCTCATACAGACGCAAGGTCCAGGGTTTTTATTTATACATGTACAGGGGTTTGGGTTGGCTCATACAGGCCTTAAGGTCCAGGGTTTTATTCATACATGTACAGGGGTTTGGGTTGGCTCATACAGACGCAAGGTCCAGGGTTTTTATTCATACATGTACAGGGGTTTGGGTTGGCTCATACAGACGCAAGGTCCAGGGTTTTTATTCATACATGTACAGGGGTTTGGGTTGGCTCATACAGTCGCAAGGTCCAGGGTTTTATTCATACATGTACAGGGGTTTGGGTTGGCTCATACAGACGCAAGGTGCAGGGTTTTTATTCATACATGTACAGGGGTTTGGGTTGGCTCGTACAGATGCAAGGTGCAGGGTTTTTATTCATACATGTACAGGGGTTTGGGTTGGCTCATACAGACGCAAGGTGCAGGGTTTTTATTCATACATGTACAGGGGTTTGGGTTGGCTCATACAGACGCAAGGTGCAGGGTTTTTATTCTCATCTTTGGTGACTGATTATTGGCGAAGATGTAATAGATGGTGACAATCACTTGTACATCTAGCTACAATTGTTTATAGGAAGTTGTGGGAAATATACCTGGTAACAGAAAATGATTTGGGACCAATGCTTAATCCACCCAAAATGAAGATGATTTGATTGAATTGGGAAGGAGATAGAAACAGCCATTATTTATTGATAGAAATGTAATGTTGATAGAGTAGAAGGTGTCAAAATGTGAAAGTAGAGAGAATTAAATAGATTACCCTGCAGGTATGACTGTTATGAAGAGAGACATCTCCAAGAAATGTTAATTTTGAGGTTGCTTTGAATAACATTGTTAAAGTTTAGATAATAGAGTAGTTGCCACATCTATGAAGATGGGAATGTATAGAGTAGGCTTAAGGAGGGAATAGACTGCAGCTACTCGCATTTGATTTTCTCCATGCAGTTTTCCAGTAAGTTTGTGTTTATGTATCTCAAGGCTTTGTGCAAGTGGCCAACTTTACTTTTGTGTTTATTTGAAGATTGTAGATGTGTATCATTGTTTTGAGCAGTGGTTTGGTGTATAGAAGACTGGAGTTTAGTAGCGATCATGATCGCTCCAGTCAGGTTTGTATGGAAAAAAGGACTCTTCTGTAATGGACTGGAGTAAATATTGAGCTGGTATGGAACAGATGTATAGAGAGTAATCAGCATATTGAATTCTGGAGGTTTGTTGTGCTCTATTTGTTTGAATATATTGATTTGGGAGGAGAGACCGAATGATGCCTCGAGGGAACCCTTGCTTGTTTAGGCAGAGCACATTTTGTACATGTACAGGAAACATGTTGAGTGTGCTTGCTGAGGTAGCGGGTGAGCCAGGCAACACCATGTGGGATTGCAACTAACAGTGAGAGTCTATGGATCAGTAGCTGGCGAGATACTGATGAAAGGTTAAAAAGAGGGTAGAAGCCATGTCCCAGATAGGGGGTGCTTTTAGTGTTGAGGATTAAACCTATGTTGCATGGGGGTTAGTAATTGTCTAGGAGGATCTTTAGAAGTTGAATGTGGGACATTTTTCAAGGACTTTGGACAGGAGTAAGTGTGTAGTGATGTGCTTCTTAGTAGTTCAGCTGAGCTACTCGTACCTCTCAACCATACAGATGTTCTCAATGTCCAGATTTTTGCTTCATATTCTGGGTTTATTTCTCATAAAATTGTGGCTTTCTGCGAATTCTTTGGCAAATCATTGAGTGGTCAAGTCAGAAAATGACAGACACTTGAGTTTGACTTCATATCCTTCAGAAAATTCATGTTAATGAGAGAAACCCGTTCTATCAATTTTCTAACTTTTGTAAGAGCAATATTTAAAATGTGCCCCTATTTTTGGACCTTTGTCCCCCCCCCCCCCATTATTGATGGCTTTGTCCAGATTTCTTGCTGTAAGAGGTTGAGAGGGTATGGTCTGTGTATAAAGGTGTTATGTAGGTGTTTTTCCAGAAGGGAGATATGTCGGACTCTTGGCTACATCGGTTGATGTAATATGGAACCTGGATAGGTAAATGAGTCTCCCCAATCTGTAGCTAGTGTGGTAGGTTTTAATTTTAGGAAGACGGTGTTTTGGGAATGAAGTTATTTACTTTACCAGTACTGCGGTTGGTGGGACTTGGAGTCTGTGCATTGGGTATAATATGGGTAGAGGCAGCTGTAATAGTGTTCCTTTGAAGGGGGTAATAGTGTTCCTTTGAAGGGGGTTGTCCCCCCCTCCCCAGAACTAAGAAGGTTGCTCTCAGCTGTCCAGTGCAGTTTGGGATTATTGAAATAGGTGGTTTGAGTGGTGGGTTGTATGTTTGTACAGATTGCTGGGTTGTAGGGTGAGATTTCTTAATTTTCTAGTTTGGTGATTTATTTCAGTTTTCTTATGTCATTTGTTTCAGGCTTTACCTCTGGGTTTCTTTTGGTGTTTTTTGTGGATTAACCATGGAGAAAAGGCAAGATAAGGGTAGCGGTTTAGGGTGCTTTAACAGGAAAAAAAAAAGGCATTAAAATAGGAGACAGCCTCCGACATTTTCATTAGATTAGATTTTTGACTTTGAGATGTGCATTTTCCTTAACCTTCTGGAATGCTCTGGCAGTTTATGTTGGATTATCACTGGGGGCCCTGGGAGAGTCTCTACTTTAGACGTGTCCAACCTGCAGCCCTCAGAGCTCTTCCATGTGGCCCTGTACCTCTTAACTCCAACATCGATGTATGCATGCCCCAAAACACTTTTTTGCTGTGTTTTTCGCGCCCATGACCTGTAACTCTAACATCAGTGTGCAGATGCGCCAAAGCATCCTTCTAGTTTTTATTTTATTTTTTTGCGCCAAAGAAGGGTCTGTATGTTCGCACCATTATTTTGTGCCAAAGAATCAGTGTGTGTGTTCCTGCTGAAGAGGGACTCGTGTATGGATTTGCCGCCATTGCCTTTGAAAGGGACAGAACTTAATCTGTGTTTAATAGGTAAGTATGGAGTGAGTGAGTGAGTGCGTGCATGCATGAAAGCAGAATGTTAGTGTGTGTGTGTGTGTGTGTGTGTGTGTGTGTGTGTGTGTGTGTGTGTGTGTGTGTGTGTGTATGCATGCATGACAGAGAGAGATACATGCAAAAAGAGGCTAACGATGATCAGTCTACCTACTGAACACAAACAAGTTGGCTCACAAATATATCTTACATTAAATTGCAGCTTTCCTGACAGGGAGAGTGTTGTATTGAATATGAAATCATACCTCTCAACTGTGTGGATTTTCGAAGAATGCCTGGACTTTTGCCTCATCTTTCAATTTGTGTCTTTTGCTTAGGAAATAAAAGTAGTCATTAGTGGATTGACTGTGTGGGACTAGCATATAAAGTTTTTAAACCTTTGGAAAATAAACTAAAATAAGTATCATTAATATCTAGTTCTGTATAATTAAATATATTAAAATGTATTGCAGGTACAAACAGCAGATTTAATAAAATCACAGTCATCCTGTATTTCATCTTGACTATCTCCTTCCCTTCCCCCTCCATCCATTCTGTTGAAAATTCCCTTCTCTCTGATTCTTCATCCTTCCCGACCTCCGAAGGGGTGGAAATTCTAAAGGGTCAAAGTTTTCTTGATGTGATTCTTGATACACTTCGTCATGATAACTCCAAAGAATAATAGTGGTAGATATGTTTAGTAGAATTAATTTCATTTGTGTAATTAAACATAACTCTGGGTTTGGGGTATTGTATGTGATGTTCATATTTTTTCTTTTCTTCCTTTCCAAAATTCTAACACATTTCTTATCTATATCATTTCTCAACTCAAAGTACTACTTTTTTTCTTTATCAAATGTAAACAAAAGATCTTTTATAATTTTTTAATTTACAGAATCAATATGCTTTGTGAAGAAATCTATTTCTTCCTCATTATTGTTAATGATAGCTCTAATGAGTTCAAAGCCCCAATTATCAAATATTTTAAGTAACAAATCATGAAATTTTGTACCTTCTTTTACATTATTGGGAAACTTTTGAACCTGTAAACCTTTTGGTACCAATTTATCCTGTAAACATTCTTTTAAATAGGTATTATCTATATTTAAAATTTTAACTTTTGTAAATTGCCAGCATATGTTAAAACATGTTCGTCTTCATTGACATAATTCTCATGAAGCTCAACTTTCTGTTTGAGCCAGTCATTTAAAGTTAATGCATTATGTAAAGTCACCTTGTTGTTCTGGCGTCCTTTGGTCTCTCCTCTGAACGCCATTGCGTTCACTTAAATTAATATCGTGCTCGCTGTTTAGTAAAATATTCAGAAAGTTCTCAGCCCTGTCAAGTCCAGTACTCGTAATTTCTAAAGGACTTGAATTTGACCGATGGCCATACCCATTGAATCCTCCACCGCTGTTCTGTCTATTTGGAGCAAATGCACACTGTTTTCCACAAAACTGTTGAACTTTAAAAATTATAATACATGAAATTACATGGTTCAAACCAAATGTAATGTATAAATTCATGATTAGATATTAATGAGATGGAGTTCTAAATACTATTGGATGATTTAAATGTTTGGTCAGCATATATAAATGTCAAGTTAATATTGTATTGTTGTCTGAAGTCTGTTAGAGGACGAAAAACGCGGTGATTCGTTAAGCGTTTAACATTGTATTTTTTGTTTATTAAAACAGTTGCTTTTATTCTGGTTGCTGTCCGGTGTTTTGGTTTTCCTCAAACAGTGCGGTTTGTTGGATATATATTTTTAACTACCTGTATTTTTGGATATATATTTTAACTACCTGTATTTTTGGGGAGTTGTTTTAATTCCATGTGTAGAGAAAAAAGGCTGTGAGTATTTAAGCTTTATATTTTAGGGGTGGTGGTATGTAGTGATACTGAATATTATTGGTTGAAAGGACTGTAGTATTGTTTTAGGCTTACTAGAAGCTGTGTGGTGAGAATATTGCATCTTTAATGTAGCTTTGGTGGCCCCTGAATTAGGGTGAATATTGCCACATGACAGTACATTTCTGAGGAATAAGGCATAGTGTTGAAGTGTGATTTCGATATATATATATTTTTTTTAATTTGGTTTTGGTTTTATACTGGAGGGTTTGTAGTTTTAGGTAGTCCTAGTTTTAGGGGGCTGTATTTTATATTGGGTGCAGTAAAGGCTACGTGCCTGGTTTGGTGAAGGAGATTTGGGTCCTTTTGGCACGGGGTGGTTGGGATATTGACGTGTGACTGGTGTGCTGATGTAGTAGGGCTGATGACATTTGTCACTCTAGCATTGTGTTTGTGACATTTCTGGCTCTGATTATAGAGTGATCAAGCTTGTGATACTATGCAGGTGACCTGGAGTTTGGTTAGCATCCCAGGCAGTGGGGGCGGGAAGGAGGCAGAGAATTGATGGGGCCTGTCTCATTTACCTTTCCTGGGGGGGCCTGGGTTCACATGCACATTGCCTGGTGTGCCCACAAGTGATCTGTATAGTAGATAACCTGACCACCACTTGTGCTGCTATGGGGGGGGGGGGTAGGACTGCTTGGAGGCGGGGGGGGTAGGACTGCTTGGAGGCAACGTCCATTGCAGACGTGAAGGATATCATCCATGGTTAGTCCATTGCACGTTCCCTGTCCAGTGCCTGCAAAGTGCATGTTGGGGAGGTCTGAGGAGAGAACAAGGTATTTATTAAAAGTGCATGTTAGGGAGGTCTGGGGAGAGAACAAAGTATTTATTATTTAAAACCACCGCTAATGCTGCTTGGATGATAATGACTGTTGGTCAGCTCTTGCCCAGCAGGGAATTAATTGAGTTACTTGATTTTAGTTTTGTCAAAGGTGTGGGAAATCTTTTGAATGAATGAGCTGTTCTATTTATGTTGGGTTTTCTGTAAATGGGTAGAATTTAGAAGGACTGGGATGATGGGAAGTAACAGGTGGAATGATGTATAGTTTCGAAGAGAAAACTGGAAAGACAAAGACTGTTTGTTAGAATAGTGTGTCCAGACGGAAATGGATGGAATGAAGTAATTGGGCCTGCCTGATCAGGTGATGTTATGATTGCTGAAATCAGTTCTGCTGCTGCTGCTTTGGTAGAGCAAAAGTGAGATTTGGGTCATGACCCAAACACACACTGATAGACAGTAGCTGTAGATATTCTGTATTTTACTTGACGGTGGTGGTGCTGCGGTAGCGTTGTCGCCTCATAGTAAGACGTTGTCCTGTTCAGTTCTCAGCTAGAGTGTCTTCTGTGTGGAGACATGCGTGAATGAGCGTACCTTCGTTGAAGGTTGTGCGTCAGGGCTGGCAACTCGGCACGTAAAAATCTACTGCCAATCATTAGCGGACCGGAGTTCCGCTGTAGCGACCCCTAACAGGGAAAAGCTGAAAGACACAACAACTTGTTGCTGTCGGACATCAGTTTAGTGTTATTTTCCAGTCACACCAACATTATTTCTGTCTTTGTCTGAATAGGAATCCATTGCTTAAAGAATTGTATTTCTTCCATTTAATTGCTAGATATCTCTGGTAGTGTTACAAATATTTGCAGTGTTTATAAGTCATTGCTATGTGCAAGCCTGTATTTATTTCTAGCGAATGTTCAACACTGCATGTACCCATGCAAACCATATACATGCTCTTTCTAAATGATTATATAAGATATTGTAAGTCTTTTTCTCAGTTGCATTTTATGTACATGTGTGAAATGTGGAGCTATTCTCCCTGGACCTCCACTGAAAAAGGGTTTTATCCCAGCTGGACTTTCTTGGTTAACAGATTTACACTGCAGTGGTTGCCATTCTTGTATTTAATTTCTGTGCCATACATTTCTAATTAAGTAAGTATGAATTTCTTTGCCATTGTCACTGTATAACATCGGAGTTGAACTGTACTTTCTTACTTTCCAGCAATGGTAAAAAGTTCTTTACATATTCTGACTGTTGTGAACTGCTTACAGCACTCATTTGTGTGAACAGTTGGCATGACGGGTATTGGTATAGAGGTTCAAGTCCATGCAAGTCCACGGCATGACAGGTATTGGTATAGAGGTTCAAGTCCATGCAAGTCCACAGCATGACAGGTATTGGTATAGAGGTTCAAGTCCATGCAAGTCCACGGTGACTCTCATTTAATCAGAGGGCAAGCCTTTTCCAGTAATGGGTGTGTTCTACTTCAGCAAAATTTCACAATGGTTAGTCTGTTATAAGATAGAAATACATTCATCGTTGTCATCTTTGTTTTCTGAGCTACAAAGCTCTTTCTCTGGTCTCCTCAGAAACATAAGTTGATGCAAGTTACTGTAAAAATCTGTCAAGGCTTTATGCTTTATGGATGAGTTTTGCAGCTGCCTCTCCTGACACGTGGATGAGTGTGCAGACACACACTGCAAAACTTTTGTACCATAATTAAGCAGGCTTAAAACTTCAGACTGAACTGGAACTACACAACAGTACCTTGTACAGTACGTTTCTCTTGGGTCTACTAATTTTGTTAACATTTCTCTCTCTCGCCAGTTGCGATGCTTTATTCACCAGTTTCCTTTCTCCTCTTATTTGCAGCACCTTTTGACTTTATACAAAATAGTATTTCACATCATGGCCTCCTTCCGTTAGGAGATGTGGCAACTATATAAAAAGACAAAACTAACTGCTGTGTGCGCTTTTACCAAATGTAATGTCACTTCTGTCTGCAACGTCTGCAGAGCTGAACACAGAATGATGGCCGAGGTCTACCACTGTGATAGGTTGATGGCCCTTTCATACGGCAGCATGTAACTTAATGTGGGTGGGTGTCAGTTGCAAATGAAGCTTTTCCCTTACTTGTCTTTCTCTGGTCAAGATTTGTGTGCTTGATCTGCTTATTTATCTCTGTAAAAACCAATCGTAGCCTTAACTCTGCTGCTGCTATCTTTGCCTTTATAAGGTGGTTTTCTAAAGTCTCTGTAAACTGTCTCCATCTGATGTTACTATACACATTAATGCAGTCTAAATCTTCGTGTCTAAAACTGTTCTTAAGTACAAGAATCAAGGTCATCTACTGGCTTATCTGGGGGAAATTACCACAGTGCGTTTCCAAACATCCAGGTTGTAATCATCCCCCCCCTCCACCACTGATGCCTGCTAACAGTCAGGTTGAGACATCCTGAGGAAACAGGTTACATCTATCATGTGTCCATAACATAGGCATTCCAGACAGATGCACGCGGACAGACAGAGATGCACACACGTGGACACACACGGACACACACACTTAAGCACAGACAGACGCGGACAGATGCAGACTGGCACACACACAGACGTGGACATTCTCTCTCTCATGCGTGGACAGTCTCTCTCACACTCACACACACACACACACACACACACACACACACACACACACACACAGACACAAACGCACATCGATGTGGACAGGCACGTGTGCGCACGGACAGGCACAGTTTCTATCCTGAGCATTTCCAAAGTGAGGCATTCAGTTGACTTGTAGTATAATTGTCCTTGCTTCTATGTGTGTGTGTGACCTGACCAGTGCCCTGCAAACCCAGTTACAGACAGCATGCCTCTGTTACCCTGGTCTCCAGTTGCTCCATAGTGGGAGTGTGCCCTGGCAAGTGCCCTGCCCCTCCGCAGTGGGTTAGGAAGCTGATGTGAGTGACTGTCCCTATCCCAGCTCCTTAAGTCAAACTCTGGTCACTGGGTTTGCAGTCAGGACTCTGCATGCATCTGCCATGAAATCTGTTTTGATGCTATTATTATTACTTAAACTTCTTAATATTCCTTTTAATAATGCATGCAGCTTTATTCCTTGTAAAAGCCTAAAGTCTACATTTAACACATTCACTGAATTTCTTATGTCTGCCAACAGTGTAATCCATCGTATTATTGAGACAAAATTTTGTGTTCTTGAACTGGTATTCAGACCTTTCTATTTGGATATATTGTCAAGTCCTAAAAAAATCTATATGGATCAGAGCTGTACCCGTGTTAACAAATTTAAAAAAAAAATCTGTAAAAGTGAGTCCTAACCTACTGATCTGCAGTTAAAAGGATGAAAAAAAAAATTGATACTTTGCATTTAACCCCCAACCCCCCCCCACCCCAGTGCAGCAGGTTAATCGTTTTACCTTTGGCTCCCCAGTTGCCATGTCTAATTCTTTAAACACCCTTGTGAGCTGTCGAGTCCAGTATGCCTAATTTCAGATGAAGACTATAATGTAAATATTTCCATCAGTCCAAGCTACACTCGCTTCTCCTTTCACTGCTTGCACCTGACTTCTTTCTTGCTGAAACATTGAGGGCAGAGGTGCACCATGTGCCCCCGTCTTTGTATTGTGCTTATCACTCACTTTTTCTTGACTATAACTAAAAACGAAACACACCCATTGTGGTTATCCTGTTCCTTTTTGTAAATAATTTTTGTCCTTGTGTGTGCAGGCCCTCCCACACTTTTTATTTTTTTTTATTTTATTTATTTATTTATTTATTTTGTTTACTTTTGCTGCTTTGTGTTACTTTGCTTGGCATCTTAGCAGTTTGCATTTTTTTCTTTACGCTTTTCTGGTAAAGTAATAAATACCCTTTTAGCACCTTTTGTTAAACAAAGAATTACTTGTGGAGTTGAACTCTTCTGGGTGTTTGTTTTCCACACCATTCTTTTAACACTGTGTACTGTATTCCATTTAAAACGTTGGCCTTCTACAGATAATACCCATTTGTCTTTTTTGTGTTAAACCCTACAAAAGGGAATTGTAATCTGCCTTCGTGTAATTCTAACTGTTCTATTTTTCTGCAGCAGAATGCAGCCCTGTATCCTGGATTGACAACACTCGAGTCTCATTTTTTTTCCACTGGTGAAGTGCAAAATAAAATGCATAACTTGTAATTTCCTCTCTTATTCTCTGCACCAGATTAAGGTAACTTCCAATAAAAAAATTGGAAGATTTCATATCATCCACAGATTCCCACTTTAATATTTTTTTTTCCTTTCAAGCATCACCCTTCTTCCTTGCCAAGAACAACATTTTCTAAGTTTTGCGTCCTCAGACTCTTACTTTAGAAATATTTTCATTTCTAACCAGTAGTGTGACTGCACCCCTACCCTATACTTTCTGTATTTACATGCAAGTCTGGCAGTTAGTGCAGAGAATTTAAATTTCTAAACTGTTTCATGAGTCACTTCCTTTGCTGTCATCTTAGACAGCACTCCCAGGTCTGCCCTAAAAGGGACTGTTGTAAAACAGGTAAAATATATACATACACATAATCTTAAATTGCGAGTGATGTCTCACTTTCCTTGGTGCCTCTGGTAGAAAGAATTTATATAATTTATTAAGCCTGCAGGAAAACATGGTACCACTTAATGATGCTCATAAAATAGAAAGCACAACTTGCAAGCTAAGGTATATATCTAAGAAAAAAATATTTTCCTTGAGCAATTCAAAGTGACAAAATTAAAAGAGCAATAGGAACATAAACAGTGTTACATCAAGCATTATTAGCCATATTTGCATAATTTTCCCACATTTCCCTCCAAATCTGCTCTGTTATGTATGTATTTATTTTGCAAGTAGTCCTCCACTTTCCTCAATGATTTAGTAATGCCTGGTTTATCCTTTTGCTCCAAATTATGTACCTCGTCTGCCTCCCACATGACCAGAGTTAACCTTCCATTTTTTTCCTCAGACTTTCTTCCATCTTTTGGTGTCTTGGAGCTGTTCAAGCCGAGGGCCAAGGAGTAAGAGCTAGAATGAGAAGAGGCAGACTGGTGCCAGAGCAAACCTCTCAACTCTCCAGATTTTCTCAGAATGTCAGATATTTGCCTCTATATTTTTGGACTGCACCAGACATTTCAAGTTTCAGACTTCATATCATTCAGAAAATGCATGGTAATACTAAACCTTTTATTCTAACACCATTTTAAGTTTGTACTATCGGTATTTAAAATGTCTCCCTATTCTGGGGCCTTTGTCCTCATATTTGGCTTGGTCCAGATTTCTTCTGTGAAGATGTTGAAAGGTATGGCTAGAAGCTACCCTGCTGAGTCTGGCAGGACAAAATTTCCCGAGCTTGGGGAAGCACCATGCACCCGGCATCATGTGCTGGTAGTCAAGTCCTGTGTTTGTCGGCCTTTGAGGTACCTGCTCTCCACCAGAGGTCTTGCAGACATTTCCCCAGAGTAGGAGAGCGAGTGCGAAGTGTAGTTCACACTGTTGCCCTGGCGAGCTTTCCTGTGCACTGGGTCTGTTTCTGAACCTGGACTGGAAACTGTGCAGATGGCTGCTCTTTTCTCCCTGGAAATGGGCTGGTTGTTCCAAAAATATATTTCAGTTTCATGTCTGAAACTAGTACCCCCTCCCCACCACCACCCATTTAATAGAGCAACATGTCATTATTATGTCAAGGCTTGCTTTTTTTTGGATGAGAATTGTGCTAAGTTTACTTTAACATGTGGTAGATTTGAGTTACTAAATTTAAAAAGCATAAGGAAGAACCGGTTCTGTCTGCCATAATATGCATCATTTTTTAGTTGAAAGTATTACATTTTTGTAGTAGCATTTTAATGATGCAGATTATAACTAAAAATAAAGTCAGAATAACTTTTTAAAATATTTTAAACTGATATTTTTGCAGATTTATAAGTCATGATTTTTATGGTGGTCTTCATATGGAAAAAAATGCTTAGAGTTTATAGCTGTTTTATTCAGGCTTTTTTGAGCGATGGGATGTGTAACTAAAGAAAAATGCCAGGTGTCTGTAGCTACTTGCTGATACGATTTCTAATTTTGCATCCTACATTTTTCAGTGTTTGAAATGTTGGTCCCACAGTTAAAATTTCCTCGTACGTTGTGTCTTAAGTATGTTGTATGGGCATGGCCCTCCCAGGTCACTCTTGTCCAAATAATGATTGGATGAACCCAAAAGGATTCATGGGTGGGTAGCATACCATCCCACCTCTATCCTAAAAAGGGGCTTTGCTATCTGTAACAAGTTACTTTAGAGGTCACAGACCATTAGAATAGGTTACAAAAGTCATAATTGGCTTCTTCACCTAACTGGGATTATCATAGTTTTCCAAAAAGTGGCTCAGTTTGCAATAGTTAATCAGAAGTTTTACGGTGGTATGGTGTGTCTTTTTTTTTTTTTCTCTCCAAGTCACTGTCTTGAAATAGTAGGTCTTGATATTCACGGAGCAGTTAAAGTAAAACAAGTTACATCACATTGAAGTTGTGAATATTTTGAAGGTTCTCCTACTTGGCCCTGCATTTGTTTAGCATTACTGTAAGTATGTGCGATTCATTTTGTGGAGGACTACCTTGGTGTCGCGTTAGAATTTTTTGTGTAGCAGAAGATTCCAACCAATAAAGTAGTGAAGGATGTCTGTGTGGAGACTAGAGGGGGAGACCTATTGTGATAAATCCACTAACAGAAAAAGGGAAGACGAGTCCTATGTCTTGGCTACAGTTTCTGAAACCGCTCCAGTATTGCTTTATTGCACTGGATGCCTCTCTCTAGCTTGGCTGTTTCCTCCTTGAAAAATTTTCCTAACCCTCCCATCCCTTTGCTGTGGCGGTTTTATAAGGCTGTCTCTCCTGAAATCCGATTACCGTAAAGTATGGCGCCCAAACTCACTCCCTCCCTTCTTTCATTACTATTGTCTGTTAAGCTGTTTTATGTACTCTTCCCAACAATTTGTTTTCCATAGACCCATAATAATAAGTGTCCACGCAGCAAACCAATATTGCTCTTGCGTAAACCTCCTTTGCTGTGTATTGTCTCCTGATTTTCTTTGAGCTCACGCTTATTTAACTTATTTGTGATTTTTCTGTTTCTTCTCACTTACTGCTGTAAGACTGTATTGAAATCACCTTTATCAAAGCAAGTCCAGCTAGCTGTATAATTTGGTTTGTGGTAACATTGCACTTGAGGGTTTCTTCCACTGTGTTTTTATAGGAAGACTGGGTTTATTTATCTTGTGGAAGCAGGTGTTTACCTGCTGTATGAGTTGAGAAATGCACAAAGGACTCTTAGGGACAGATTAATGCCTATACTAAGCATACACCATCTGTATTCAAGAACATCCCTACCACTTTTAAGTGGAGTCTACACTTTGTGGTAACCTTTATGAATCCCTGTCGATATTTAAAGCTGCAAGAAAATCTGTAGGAAAACTAAACCTGGAGGAAGAAGGTGTGAGTTTACACCTGTGTTGTCTTCACCCAAAGTGGTGTACACTTAGTGCAGGTGTTATTGAATCCCAGGTGTAGTGTAGTTATTTTACTGTTTTTCTGTTCTGCTACAGATTTTTGTGCATTTGCGTGGGTAAGCAGTGCCTGCAAACACCTAGAAAGTGAATATTCCCTGTAGAAGAGTCCAAAAAAAACTGTAAAGCAGCAATGCAGTACAAGTACCCTGCCTGGTGACTAGCTTAGTGGAGCTAGTTTGGCGTCGAGTGATAATCCCTACATATTTAGTAGAATTTAATATTGTGTAAACATTAAAATTAAGTATTGTTTAGCATAATCTGCCCCAGTAAAGCACCCTTATTTATTTGCACACAAAAAGCACACTTATTAGCCTTCTAACCCTAATATACCACCCCTTATAGTTCAACAGTTAAAGGATTGGACAGTACGGATATGCAATTTCCTACCTTCTGTGTAGTCATGGCACTTGGTGGATATGGGTATCTTAATTCCCTTATGTTTATTTATAACCACTTAATCCTTAAAGAATCTGACACTGTATGTGCAAGATTTATTTGTGCAGTGACACTGGAAGCTAAACTCTCACATACAAGTGCACATCAGGTTGTCAAAACCACACAAGCCACACACACCTGACGTAGCACACAACACAAACATAGACCAACATGCTGAGGCACCTAAAAGCAACCATCTTATTGTCAAAGCTAAGCCTCAGCAAGCCCGAAGGCAACACCACACACACTGTCAAGGCTCAGTAGAGCCCCAAACACTTAAGCCGTAAGGCAAGCAAACACACTTCCCAGGGCTCTCATCATAGGGGACTCCATTGTAAGATATACTGATGCCCCTCTAACCAGGCTGAACAAAGAAAGGTAACTTCTGCTAAATCACACATGCACTCAAGTCATTACATCACAGGGACTAGTGTGATTCCATTGTAATCCATGTAGGTGTAAATGACCTGAGATGTACCTCCCTGGACTATATGAAGAGAGAGATTATGGTGCTTTTCAGATGGTTTCAGGCTGGTATGAGTCTAGCACTGACCAGCATTTTACCCTCACCTAGAATGATGCAATGCATCACTGAGGATGATGTCACAATGCACTGAGCAGCATATTACCATCTCCTAGGATGATACAGTGATGCAAGTATGATACAGTGATGCAGTGCATCATTGAGGATGATACAGTGATGCAGTGCATCATTGAGGATGATACAGTGATGCAGTGCATCATTGAGGATGATACAGTGATGCAGTGCATCATTGAGGATGATGCAGTGCATCATTGAGGATGATACAGTGATGCAGTGCATCATTGAGGATGATGCAGTGCATCATTGAGGATGATGCAGTGCATCATTGAGGATGATGCAGTGCATCATTGAGGCTGATGCACTCATGCAGAGCATCCCGGAGGCTGATGCACTCATGCAGAGCATCATTGAGGATGATGCAGTGCATCATTGAGGATGATGCAGTGCATCATTGAGGATGATGCAGTGCATCATTGAGGATGATGCAGTGCATCATTGAGGATGATGCAGTGCATCCCTGAGGATGATGCAGTGCATCCCTGAGGCTGATGCAGTGCATCCCTGAGGATGATGCAGTGCATCCCTGAGGATGATGCAGTGCATCATTGAGGATGATGCAGTGCATCATTGAGGATGATGCAGTGCATCATTGAGGATGATGCAGTGCATCATTGAGGATGATGCAGTGCATCCCGGAGGCTGATGCACTCATGCAGTGCATCCCGGAGGCTGATGCACTCATGCAGTGCATCCCGGAGGCTGATGCACTCATGCAGTGCATCCCGGAGGCTGATACCGCAATATGAACAAAAAATGATTGATTTCAACAACTGGCTGTCTTTCTGGTGACATCCTAAGGGGATCCAATATTTATCAACTTGGGAGGACATGGTTAACGGATCATTTTGGTTTGCCTAGGATGGTCTGCACCTTTCCTCTCTAGGTTTTAGAAAACTGGTTAAAACTTTATCCACCCCATAGTGTCTTTTTTATTTTTTATAATGCCAAATTACAACCTACATGTATAGAAAAATCAACTCACCTGAGCATCATGGTGTTGCCATTCAATGCAAGGAGCCTAAATTAAATGAATAAATAAAATACACTCCCTCCAAGCCGCCCTCATACTTGAGAGTATAAACATCTGTGTAGTTACTTAGACATGGTTTATAGTAGTGGAGAGTAACCCAGCAGTGCAAGGTTTCAGTGCCGTAAACACTTTTTTACCAAGATTTCATTGCCTTACACACTTTTGACCAGTGGTTGCGTAGACGAGGGCTAAAATGCTTTAAGCCCTAAGCAAGCAAACGCACTTCCCAGGACTCTCATCATACCAACTAACACTAGGTAAGACTGCAATCCAAATTGTAGCTTGCTACAGATCCCCCACCATACCCCAAGATGCTCACTACACCTTTCTAAACATACTGGAAAATATTAAGATAGAACCAAACACCCTAATACTGGGTGATTTTAACTACCCTGCCATTAACTGGGAAAGCTACTCGTGTACCAACGCATTTGCCCAACGGCTCTTGGAATTCGTAAATTCTAACGCCCTGGATCAACTAATCCATAGTCCCACCAGGGGCTCCAATATCCTAGACCTGGTCATTACCAACATGGGAAATCCACACCTATGGTCACTCCCTCGTTAGTCACGTCTGACCATAAGCTAATCACCCTTAACATCCACATCCCACCCCCACCCCCCAGTAAAGAAACCTCCATAAAAAAACTTCTCCAAAGCCAACTTAATGCTACTCAAGTCAGAAGTGACAAACTTCATGACACCCATGCAGACGGGAGATGAAAGTTCAACTGCTGAATCCTACACTAAGGCATTGTACGAGCACATCCACTCGTGCCATCCCAAATAGAACCAAGATGCTCTCATCCAAAAAAAAGAAGCCAATCTGGTGGTCCCCTGCCATAAACAAACTTTACAACAAAAGGAAGAAACTGTTGCAGAAAAGAGGAAAATCCCAGGATGCAAAAAACGTCCTTACCAGCCTCAGTAAGAAACTGAGATCCCTCATAAAATCCTCCAAAGCTAGTTATGAAAATAAAATTGCCAAAGATTCCAAAGACAACCACAAGGCATTCTATAACTATGTCAAGCATCTAAATGGCAATGCTCAGATCTGCTCTGAGCTAAAACAGAATGGCATTAAATATACTGATCCTAAGGATATTGCCAATATCCTGGCAGATCGATTCAGTGCCAACTTCACCCCCCTCTCACCCCCTAAATGGCCCATCTCAATACAGGAAGATTGCCAAATTCCGGTAATAATGGCCACACATGTAAAAAAATACTCTCCAAAAGCTAAGAATACAGCATCCATGGGACCAGATGACATCCCGGGCTGTGTATTACATGAACTACAAAATGAACTGGCACCTCACCTAAGTGTCATGTTTAATCATAGCCTCACCTCAGGTTTCATGCCCACTGAGTGGTGCACAGCTACAGTTATCCCACTCCATAA
Organism: Protopterus annectens; assembly: GCF_019279795.1. Lineage (NCBI taxonomy): Eukaryota > Metazoa > Chordata > Ceratodontiformes > Protopteridae > Protopterus > Protopterus annectens. The sequence goes on from NC_056741.1 coordinate 80,024,310, forward strand.
GGGTGGATCAACCTTGGATCCCGGAAACTACCGTCCCATCAGTCTGACAAGCCTCATCTGCAAGGCCATGGAGCGTATTATCATGGAACTTATAAACAAAGACATTGGCAACCTTCAAACACTGGACCCCACCCAGTTTGGGTTCGTGAAGGGTCGATCTTGTCTCCTGAACTTGATTGACTTCTTTGAATCAGTCTCCAGAGCCACGGACAAGGGTAAGGTGATTCACACAGCCTATCTAGACCTTGCCAAGGCCTTTGACACCATCCCCCACTCTGGAATCCTAGATAAACTTACTAAGCTGGGCATTAATCCCTACGTCACCCAATGGGTTGCTAACTGGCTTACTGATAGAACCCACACTGTAAAAGTAGCCGACTCCAAATCCAGCTCCAGACAAGTGACAAGTGGAGTACCTCAGGGTTCAGTCCTGGGACCGCTCTTGTGTGGCATCTACTTCTCTGAAGTACAGGCCAACACTAAGGGACTCTGGATAACAAAGTTTGCAGATGACTGCAAACTGGGAGCCATTATTGAATCCCCAAATTATGTGGATACTCTATATAAAAGGGCCTTATAGAAACAGATGCTTGGTGCCAGAGCCATGGGCTCAAGCTCAATGCCAAGAAATGTATAGTTATCCCCTTTGGGAAAAAACATGTATCCGTGAATTACCATATAGGTGGCAGTACACTAAACACCGAAAGTTTGATAAGAGACTTAGGGACACAGGTGGACAGTGGTCTCACCTTCGATAACCACATTGCCACAACAGTCAGGAAATCCTGTGTGGCACACCTCATCACTAAGGGCTTTTCATCCAGAAAAAAGGAGGTCATTGTCCCACTGTACTCATCCCTCATTAGACCCATTATAGAATACAATGCCCCGTTTGGTATGTACCTCTCAAGACATCTGCAACAACTCGAAAGGCACAGAAATACCTCACTAAAAGAATCACAGGCCTAAAGCAGATACCCTACGCTGACCGCCTTAAAAACTCTAGCTATACTCTGTTGCATATCATCTACTCTGAGGTGATCTTTGCTTAACATACAAGGCCATGTCAAACCCAGAGCTGTTGGACATGCTACACTTAAAGAAATCCCAGTCCCTCAGAGCCACACGCTCCAGGGATCTAAACCTTGTCATCACAATGAACAAAACATGCTGGAGGGATAGGTTTCTGACCCAGAGACTCCCCAGACTCTGGAATAGATTGCCTATACATGTCAAGCAGAGTGTCTCTTTGGTCCTCTTCAAAAGGAACCTTGACGATTGGATGGGAGAGAGGAAATTCACCCCGGGGATCACATCAGTCGCCCTGCTAGACAGGGATCCAGGGAAGTAAATAGTGTGGGAAGAAATAGCCAGGGAATTGTTATGGCTAGGCTTGTATAGGCCCTAGGGCTGATAGCCTAGTACCAACCTATGTCTCAGTATACATCCAGTAACAAGCATACCTCTAAGGTGGTCGAACAGGGTGATGTGCTGGAGTTCCTCCACGTGCAAATCACCACAGACGAAATCCCTTGCCATATCCTAGCCAGCTGTAGGCCACCCTTCATGTCCTAAGCAGTTAACAATGCATATTTGGACTACTGGAGATTGCCATCCACCCTAACACCTTACTCATCCCTCTATAGACTGAATCCTGCACAGATACTCTTGGACTTCATAAATACAAAATGGTGAACACGTTCACCAGTGGCTCGAACATACTGGACTTCAAGCTCGCAAATATGAGAGAACATTGCACCCTTCCCAGTCTGTCATTCTCCCTGGTAAGTTCCAACCTAAAGCTGTCTCCATCAAAATCAACTCCATAATCCCATTAAAATCAGTAATGATTAAACTATTCTAAGATAAATTACCATTTATTAAGTGATGATTTGTCAAAATTCAGTGTCCCTCCAGACCCTGAGAACGTACCAGCCGTATGATGAATTGCTCTCTGAAACTCTGTACAGCCATATCAACAGCTGCATAGAGGCTGCTGTACCTATCAGAAGTAATCCAAGCAGTAACCCCGGGAACAAGCCACCCTTGTGGCATCCCAAATTAAACAGGATAGGAGCAACCTCTCCTTTGACCACCACATTGCCACTGTGGTCATAAAGTCCTTCAGTGTGGCACACCTCATTACCAAGGGTTTTGCATCCAGGAAGAAAGAGGTCATTGTCTGTCTACTCTTCCCTCATTAGTCCAATCGGAGTACAATGCCCCATTTGGCATGTACCTCACTAGACACATGCAACAGCTGGAAAGGCCACAAAAGTACCTCATGAAGAAGATCCTAGGCCTTAAACACGTCACACACAAACTCAGAAAAAACTCCAGCTATTCTCCGTCTCTTACAGTCTTCTTAGAGGCGATCTCTGCTTGACTTATTCTAACCCAGCTCTGGTAGAAAGGCTACATCTAAAGAAATCACAATCCCTTCACACCACACGTTCCAGAGACCTCAACCTCATTGCCACAATCAACAGAACTTGCTGGAGGGGCAGTTTCATAATCCAGAGACTGCCCATTATCTGGAGTAGACTTCCCATACATGTCAAGCAGAGCACCTCACTGGCCCTCTTCAAGAGAAATCTTGATGAGTGGATGGGAACTAGAAAGTTCACCCTAGGGATCACTCCAGTGGCTCTACTTGATAGCCTCTAACATTGATGCAAGGGCATTAGCCTAGTGCACATCTATGAATCTATATGATGGGAACTAGAAAGTTCACCCCAGGGATCACTCCAGTGGCTCTACTTGATAGCCTCTAACATTGATGCAAGGGCATTAGCCTAGTGCACATCTATGAATCTATATAGAAGAAAAAGAAAACCAATGGCCATCAGGAAGAGTAGGAAGAGTAATTCCCATAAGGATAAAAATGTTTTCCTCAAACTAAGTAGGCAACTAAGAGGGCTAATTAGGTCAAGTAAAGCCAACGTTGATGAAAATTATCCTCCTCCCAGATGAAAGATAACCATAAGGCCTTCTTCACCTATGTCAGAAACCGCAAGGGCAGCACACAGCAATATGCTGAACCGGTGGTTAATGGTGCCACATTCACCAAGCCTGGTGATGTAGTGAACCTGTTGGTGGATAAATTAATTTCCAACATCCCCCCCCCTCACCTCGCTTCACCCATCTCCTAAAAAATACCCTCAAACATACCCCCCAACTGTAACTAGAGAGCATGTACTGGCTGTGCTTGCTGACACCAAGAACACTGCCTCAATGGGCACCAAGAACATTCCAGAATACCATCTAAACAGTCTAAAATACAATTTAGCAGGACCCTGGAGTCCTAACTGTAGTCGTAAAACAGGCATTCTGCCATATGAACGGGGTGGACCTTCAACAGATCTGGAAACTCCAGGCCTGTTAGTCTGACAACTCTTATTTGCAAAGCCATGGAAAGAATTATGGAAGTTGTCACCAAGGGCCTAGGAGACCTCCAGACATTGGTCCATCCCAGTTTGGTGTCAAAGGTCATGATTATTGAATCTAATGGACAACTTTGAAAAGGTCACTAAGGGAACGGGTGAGGGGAAAATGGTGCAAAATCTGGCCAAAGCGTTTGATACAAATACCCTCCTCGGACACTGTCAGGCTTACAGAACTAGGTATAAACCCCTGTATAACGCACTGGATTGCTAGCTGGCTTCACTGATGGGACCCAGGAGGTTAGAATTGGTGAGACCACCTCTACAAACTGGCCGGTCACCAGTGGAGTCTCCCAGGACTCTGTGTTAGGCCCACTCCTCTTTGACATCTACTTCTCATGTCAAAGCCAATATCAAAGGCCTTTTGGTAACCCAAGTTTGCAGATGATTGCAAACTGGGAGTGGTCAGTAAATCCACCTAAGATGAGTGCACCCTTCAGAAAGGTCTAACACAGACACATGCTTGGTGCCAAAACCTATGGCTTATAACTCCATACCAAGAAATGTATTATAGTACCTTTTGGGAAGTTGGCAATCCCAAGCAACTAAATCATCTGCAAAATATCCTAAAAGTTGATTCAACAGTTTACGGGATCACTAAGGGATCTGGGGAACTCCTGTAGATGGTCAAAGGCTTAGGTTACTAACATGTCCAGGTAGTAACAAAATCCTTTTATGCTGCTCAACCTGTAAGAAAGGGCATGGCATCTAGGTCCAGAGAGGTCATCGCACCACTATACTCAGCCCTGATCAGACCCATCGTAGACTGTAATGCTCTTTGGTATGTATCTGACCAGACACATGCAGCAATTGGAACATCCAGAGAGATCCTTTACAAAAGGAATACAGGAAGTAAACACAGTGTCTTATACCGATTGCCTGAAAGCCTTGTCTCTCTTCTGAGAGATGATCTTTGTCTGGTAACAAGCATCCCTGGACCCTGTTCTAATGAATCTTTTGCACATTCTAAAAGCAAACAGTATCAGAACTACTAGATTAAAACACCTAACTATGTTTGTGACAAAAGTACGACAGCTTGGAGAGACGGATGCTCCTCAGAGAATTCCCTTTCTCTGGAGCAGGCTTCTGATCCATGGGAAGCAAGTTTCTCCCTATCCTCATATAAGTGCAACTTGGACCAGTGTGTGGGTAACAGGAAGTTCACCCCTGGCCTGGTGCCTATGGCTCTGATGGGCAGTCAGTAAATCCCTCCCTATATAAATCAAATGTTTGGTTCACATTTGGGTTGGACCGCTAGGCTTGTAAGGGCCTTAGTGGTCATTTACAGGGGCGTCATAGGTGTATGCCAAATTTTGTCAAAGCAGAGCGTCAGAAATGGGGAATCTCAGCAAAAGGTACTTTTTAAGAGATGCACTTTTACTTGAATTCCTAAAACTAGAAGCAGTGGAAAGTCCATTGGCATGAGATTTATTTAGAGAAAGAAACGGAAGGAGAAGAAAGCCTGTAACCTGTGGTAGTAGGTGAAGAGACTGTAGCACCCACTTCATGTCGGTGTACTGATGAAAGTGTTCTGGTCTGGCAGGTTTGCAGGTAAGCAATGAAAAGAGAGCACGGTGAAAGGATAGGAAGTATGACCGCAGAAATATAACCAAAATGGCTTCTACCCCTCCTCATGTTTTGAGCTGAAGAATGACTTTCTCTACAGGGTAATCAAAGGCAAATAAGAACTTTACTAACTGGGGAGGTTCGTTGGTATGATTAAGGTATTTACTCCACAGACCATGTACAGGGTGTGTTATGTGTGAACTGTTAGTTTGAAAACTTGTTAGAAAACTTGTGATGAAACCAGCACAGACACAAAAATTCTGGGAGAACACTTGGAGATGGATAAAGCCACAGCTGGAATTTGAGCTTGGTTTTATTTGCCTGGCAAAATGAAAGGCATTTAACTTCTGTGCACCTTGCCTAGACCATCAAAATGGTGCCACATTCATTAATACCTGTTGTAGTCCCATGTGAGTGAATAGCCATAGACCTTTATGTCCATTTGTAGAATACAGTAACTTGTTCCAGACAGTACCCTGTGAAAAGCCAGTGCACAGTAAACGGCCAAAGAGCTAGTGCTACTTTTCTCTAGGTTAGGGACTCCCAAAGGTGCTCATGCTAGAGTAATGCACAAGGTTTGACATTAATTAGTGTACCAACCTCACACTGATGAATTAGTAGAGGATCTGTAATATTTGCCCTAATAAGGCCTTGGAACAAGATGGTGAGAACTTGGATGAATTACTTCCATACCCCCTACTTGCTGTAGAAGCAGCCTAAATTTCAGGATTTACCCTGTCAGCGTTACTGTATGGAAGGTATCTCTGAAGCCTGTCGGATATAGCAAAGGAGACTTATGGACTTGTGAGTAGGTGTAAATCCCTTGGAGAAGGTTTTATCTTAATACCTAAGGTTGTGGCCAGACCTCCCCCCAATTCACATTGAGAAAACTCATAAAAAAAGATCAACTCTCTCCTCTGAGTGCACAAATATCCATTTTTCTTTCACATGCTGATCATCTGTTCTTTATTTTAAAATATAATCCCCCAGTCATTGCTTCTCTCTCTCTACTAAAAACTCTGCCACCATTCAGTCCATCTCAAACAAAATATGCTGCTTTATTTCTCACTCCACTAATGACTAATATCACTGCCTGACCTTGGAAAGACCAAATGACGTCCAGTTAAGCAAATACTCCTAGGTTCTCTGCTGTACAAACTTCTACATGAGCAGTTTTCAATTTCTTCTTCCTCCAAGAGCCAAACTAATGCAACAGACACCCTCGTACAACTTCAGAATCCATAGCCATTTGGGACCAATTTTACAAGCACCTCAATCCAGACGTTTTGCTTCTTAAACATTCTTTCTGTATACAAGCCTCTAATCTCCGAGAATGATCTCCCCTCAGAACTGAAAGAAACATTATCCTCCTTTTAAATTTTGTGCTCTTCTAAAAGCTTGTCTAAAGATCCAAGCGCAATGTAGCAGCAACTTTGCAGATGTATGTATGTATTTACTGATTTGGCATTTCTTTACTGAGAAAGTTTGACTGGGTAGAAACCCATTTTCAGCAGTGTCCCGTAGAGAAAAGCTCCAAATTATTACAAAACATTTAAAAGCAATAATTAAAATCTTCAAAAAATAAAATCTACAGTTTAAATAACTGTAACAAATTAAACCTCACTGGACATGGTAATATAACAATCCATTAATACTGAAATGCATTTTAGACAGTTTGTAAAGAAATTAAAGGTAAGTTAGTGTAATACAAACAAGAATTGCAATATGAAGTGAGGGTGAAAAAATGGTATATCTAGGAAGTCGGGGAAGAGAATTGGATAGAAGTAAGTGAAGAAGGGAGAGTAAGGAGGTATAAGGGGTGAAGAGGCAGTTATTCACACGTGGGGGTATAGTTTGTCCTAGTTTTGAGCAAGAACAGATTTTTGGGCTAGGAAGTCTTTTCAGAGTAGTTTTGATATCGCCTACAGTAATACCTTTGCTTTCCCTCCTTGTTTCATAAGACTGATGGACCTTGGCACTGCAATCAGCATACATCTCTTATTGTATGTGTGTCTTAGTAAATACTGTAATTAACACAGTAGTGTTAAAACAATATTAAGGTAACATTGTTGCGTGCTTTGTAACATTTTGTACCTTCTCCCAGGCTCTGACAAACATGGGCCAGAACTAATCGGTGCTGTACTGCTGGTAAACAAATTCTGTCAGTTGGTAAATAAGTGTTACTATATTCGCTTGGAGGGTGGGTTAAAAACTGGTTTGAGAACATTTGCAGTGGGTACAAGTTACAGCCGAGGGCATATGATAAGAATTTGGCACGGAGGAACTTGGAGGAGAAAGTCTGTACACATTTTTCTGCCGAAATTTCAGCAAGTTAGCAGGGACCTTTTTGTGGTAACAGTGTAACTTAGCAAAGTGAACTACAAAGCAAGGGAAACTAGAAAGAGAATCTGAACAGAGATGTCATGTTAATATGCTCAAATTTTGGAGGGAAACCAAAGCTTCTGTAGTTAGCCTGGGAGCAGAAATGGATGCCAGTAGTATGGTATTGGTGAATCTATATTCCTGCAGCATTATGCAAGGTGCACATGTAAGAAGGGAAGGGATCTTTAGTAAGGCAATCTATACCTACCTATGTATACCTCAATCTATACCTACCTATTATATGCATGTATACCTAACACTCTCTCCCATATACATAGAAAAAGAGAGATGTTTTTAATGTGCGTGTGTGAGAGAGAGCGAGCTACAGGTTCACAGGTAAATACTAGGCTATCAGTTCACAGACTATTACAAGCCTAGCCAATAACCAGAGTCTGAATCAAACCCTGTACCTTGCATCTGTGAGGCAAAGACCTTTAATTATTTGGGGAGGGTCTGTTCTATATGGACTGCCAGATAGGTACAACAAAGTCAGACTTGTGCTTTTTCAATGTGATGACCTGCAGAAGTAGAAACTTAGTACTTCTATTTCCAGTGCTTTAATCTCTTATTTTCAAATCTGAGATTAAAAGATGAAATTGTAATCCATACCTGGCTCCAACATCGAAGTGGAGAATGCAGACCAAATAACTGCACACATGGCATCCAGAATGCTGTTATGGAAAGAGTTACGGCAGCTCCAGTAGTGGAAAGTGCCTTGGCTGCTGTAGCATGGACCTGTGTATGCAAGTGGACATCTTCTGGCCAAGGTAAACAGAAATTTTATAACTTCAGTTTTTTTATCGATGGCTTCTGTCGTTTTACACACCCGCAGTTGAGGAGACTTTCTCCCTGGTTCGAATTTTCTGGTAAACTGGATTCCTTTTCTAGATCCAGGACTACTTTTTGAGGGCCATTTTTGGGCGGCTTCCGGATTCTTATCCTTCCTCCTCTTCCCAGGTTGGATGGGCTTTGGTAGTCAAAGCATATAGCCCAAAAGCTGCTGCAACAGAGTGAAAGATGAACACAGTACAGTCATGTAAGTTGGACTTTGAAAATGTTATACACTATTAACAAATACGTGGGTCAGTGTAATTGTTACATTTGTGTGTGTGAGTCTGTATGTATAAATGTGGGTGGGTGTTAATGTTTGTGTGTGTGTGGGTGTTAATGTTTGTGTGTGTGTGTATATTTTATTTACATTTGTTTACCAGGTAGTGTCCAACTGGGCTGGTAGCCCGTTTTCAGTGGAGACCTGGGGAGAAAAGCTCCATATATAAACAATACAGAAGAGAACAGAAAAGAAAAATCTACTTTATTACATTAACAAAAACATGCAAACATATTTACAGTGAGTATCGAAATGTTCTCAACAAAATGATTCCTTTGTAATTTCTTTGTAGAAAAACAGCTTTAAAAACGTGTACACTGTTGAACAGGATGAATAGTTGTTAGCTGATTACAAGCCGTGAATCAGGCCTAGACTGTGAGGTATGCAACTTTGTTGAGGAAAAAAAATATGCTTATGAAAATTAGAGAAAAAGTAATGTACAGACCTAAGGCTGTGGGGATGCAGTTCGAGGGGAGAAAAGCAGACTATAGGAGCTGTGAGGGGAGGAAAACTGTAAAGTAGAGGTATAAAAGAGCGTAAGGGGGAGAGATTAGCCAGGTGGAGAATAAGAGCATAGCTAGTTACTTTTTAGATGTTCCTTACCTGTTTTTAAATGATGAGGAACAAGGGGTGCATTGTAAGCTTTGGGGAAGAACATTCCAGAACTTTACTACTTTTGAATAGGAGGAGTCGCCATGGTAGTTTATGTGACTGTGTTATTCTGAGTAATGCCCCTTGTAGTTGGGAGTAAGGTTGAGATTGCTGGGCAGCTATGAGGATTGTGTGCGATTTTGTGGGCTAGGTGTAGTTGGTTTAAGGTTAACCGGTTAGGGAGTGCTAGCTAGCGGAGTTGAAGAGCAGAGCAATGGTGGGTTTTATAGGGGTAGTCAGTGGCAAACTTTGCAATTTTGTTATAGCAAGGTTCAAGGTTGTGCAGATCTGTCTTACATAAGTTAGTAAAGCTATGTGAGCAATGGAAGTAGTGTAGATAGCAGCTGTATCCTAGCAGTGGCTAGTCTGGCTTGGGGAGTTGGATATGGTTTGGCCCAGTAGAGAGCACCTAGTTTGGAACTGACTTTTTTGATAGTTTGAGAGATGTGAATATCAAATTTGAGATAGTCATTTATTGTGATACCTAGGAGTTTGGCCTGGTTTGTTGGCTCAGTTTTGGTACCATTTGAGGAGTGCATATGGAGGGATGGGCAGTTGGATTTGGTAGTTTTTTTTTAGAAGATTATTAATTTTGTCTACTTGTAGAAAATCTTTTTGCATGTTTTCATTTAGTTTTGCTGGGAAGGGGCGGAGCAGATAAGGGGGAGTGTCATCCATGTATTGTATAGTAGCGGCCAGTTGGGTACCTGTATTAAGTTTATTAATAAGATAAATAGAAGGGGGCCAAGTATAGATCCTTGGGGTACCCCAGTGGTCACTGGTAGTAGAGGGGAGACTTTGTTTTCCCATTTGGAGAGAACTGAGAAACCAAGACAGGGCAGCTGGACTGAGGTTGTATGTAGCGTGTATGTTTAGAAGAAGTTAGTGGGAGATGGTGTCAAAGGCTTTTAGACATGTCTAGGAATATTGCGGATACTAGTTGACCATTGTTCATTAGGTGGTGAATGGTATTGGTGAAGGATAGTAAGGCTGTGCTAGTACTATACTTGGGTCTAAAACTGTGCTGGGAAGGTGCTAGAAGGTTGTTGGTGGTCAGGTGGTTTAGAAGTTGAAGCTGAATGATGCAAACTTCTGTCACACACTGCACGAAAGGTCTGGAAAGGCTGATTAATAAACTGATACACAGAGAAGTAGAATGCAAGGCGGAAGATGAGCAGTTCAGATACAGATCCGGATGTAGCACAGCTGACCTGATGTTTGCAGCAAAACAGGTCAGAGGGAACAGAACAAAGCTGGTGCATGCAGGTTCCTGCTTTTGTACCTGGCTGAACTGAGGTGGGCTCCCAGCCATAACTCTCAGCTGAGGTACCAGACTACTAGAAGCTTCTGAGCTTCCAAAAAAACATACGTTGCCTGTTTTTTGCTTATTTTATACTATGTATTGCACTTTTTTATTGCTTGCTGACTAATTTTATACTGTATTTATATACTGTGTAGTAAACTACACTGTTGTACTGCAATTGTCTGTTTTACTGTGCATGTATTTATATACTGTGTAGTAAACTACACTGTTGTACTGCAATTGTCTGTTTTACTGTGCCTGTCCAGTCCAATTTTATTGCTGTCTTCACTGTTTACAAAGCTTTTTTTTGTTTGTTTCACTGTTTAAGTATTTAATGGTATTTTTCCATCTGTTCTGCTTGTTCTAATTTTTCCGCCAAGCAGTGTTTAAATACCTGATCTCTGTTTAAAACAAATTAAATTAAACCACTCCCATACCTGAACAGGTGTATAGTCAGAAAGTTTGGGATTAAACTATCATTCTGTTTATTTTTTGTTTTGTTTGGATCATTTATGTGCTTAATAAAAGATTGTGTATAATATTTAATAATATTTCAAAATAAAGATTTAGGACGTTTTTAAGTTTGCTATTTCTACCATTTTCTGATATTTTTCCTGCTTTTTAATATATAGTGATTAATTAGATATACAGGAATGAAAAACCTTTCACCCACAGAAGTTTTACACTGTTTTGAATGTTGTTTGCACATGCGCATAATTAATAAAGGGTGTGTGTGTGTGTGTGTGTGTGTGTGTGTGTGTGTGTGTGTGTGTGTGTGTGTGTGTGTGTATATGGGCTTTCGCAGTGAAGTGTAAATGCTGGGATGCCAGGCAGTAGGAAGATGGCTAAAGAATGTCTGCAATACTATTTTTCATTGAGTTGCTTTTGATGGATTTGTTAAAAGTTAGGAAGCTTACTTCTCCTTGCAAGATTAGGAAAAGTGGACCTCCTGGTGTAATACTCTATAGGTGTGTATGTGTGTCCATAATGAGTGCATTGTCTTTGGTCTGAAATATTTGGTTGACCACAGTTTTTAGTTGACTGCATTTGGTTGATGAGGCAGATGGTTCAAGTTTGTGCGAGATCACACAATTCTTGGAGATGGGGAATATGCACTTTGTCAGATACTGTGCAATCTCAGAGCAGTGTTTATTTTAAATTTTGTGTGTGCCAAGGTTGATTCTCATATAGGGTTGCTAACTGTCCAGAATTAAGGGACACTGTCATGGACCTTGAACACAAGAATATGTTTGAGCACAGTAATTTTGTACAGCAATCCCCTTGAGGGGAAGTTAATGCATATTTCTGTTCTGTACGCCGTTTGCTTTACGTACATCTCCAGAATTGCTGACATGAAAAGTTGGCAACCCTAGTGGTGTATGATGTATGGAAAAGCAAGATTAGGATGAAATCATCCCCTCTGTATAGAGAGCTGATGTAGCCTGGCATTGGGCTTTTTAGCAGAAACATAATTTCTCTCAGGATGTGAATGGCTGTTGGAATAATTGTGCCTGTGGATTCTGTAAGCCACATTTCTTTTGTCATGGAGTTGTGAATTCATGATTTCTGTCTGGTATGGTTCATCCAGGAACAGGGCACTGTAGAGATTTTTCTCATAATATTTTATATTTGGTTACTGAGATAGTCTGACTGGACACAGGTCCATTTTCAGCAGAGGCCCAAGGAGAAAAGCTCTGTATTACATAGTTTAGTGCAAGATAGGAGGGGTTACATCATCAAAAACTAAGAATATGAGGCAGTGCAGAGTGACTGTAGACAGTTCTAGGTAATACAGAACACCCAGGTAGAGAGACACGGCTCATAATTGCATGTGCCTTCTAGTAATATAATGATCTTAGATAAAGAGAATAAGCTGTATAAACAGGACACCCGTAACAATAGATTAAGTGGGATTAGCTCCCGTAACAGTAGATTAAGTGGGATTATCACCCGTAACAGTAGATTAAGTGGGATTATCCTAGCTTTCAGATATAGTATTGTGTCAGATGGTGAATAGGTTCATAGGTTGGTACTAGGCTATCAGCCCTAGGGCCTATACAAGCCTAGCCATAACAATTCCTTGGCTATTTCTTCCCACATTATTTACTTCCCTGGACCCCTGTCTAGCAGGGCAACTGACATGATCCCTGGGGTGAATTTCCTTTCTCCCATCCAATCGTCAAGGTTCCTCTTGAAGAGGTCCAAAGAGGCACTCTGCTTGACATGTATGGGCAATCTATTCCAGAGTATGAGGAGTCTCTGGGTCAGGAACCTATCCCTCCAGCATGTTTTGTTTATTGTGATGACAAAGTTTAGATCCCTGGAGCGTGTAGCTCTGAGGGATTGGGATTTCTTTAAGTGTAGCATGTCCAACAGCTCTGGGTTTGACATGGCCTTGTATGTTAAGCAGAGATCGCCTCTGAGTAGACGATATGTGACAGAGTATAGCTGGAGTTTTTTAAGGCGGTCAGCGTAGGGCATCTGCTTTAGGCCTGTAATTCTTTTAGTGAGGTATTTCTGAGGCCTTTCCAGTTGTTGCAGATGTCTTGAGAGGTACATACCAAATGGGGCGTTGTATTCTATAATGGGTCTAATGAGGGATGAGTACAGTGGGACAATGACCTCCTTTTTTCTGGATGAAAAGCCCTTTCTGATGAGGTGTGCCACATAGAAGGATTTCCTGACTGTTGTGGCGATGTGGTTATCGAAGGTGAGACCACTGTCCACCTGTGTCCCTAAGTCTCTTATCACACTTTCTGTGTTTAGTGTACTGTCACCTATATGGTAATTCATGGATACATGTTTTTTCCCAAAGGGGATAACAATACATTTCTTGGCATTGAGATTGAGTGAAGGAACGTTATTTAAGTAAAAGGACAGGAAGGATTACCTAGTCGTGACTGTATGAGTAGGAAGGATAGAAAATAAGATGTTCGTGGGACAGGAATAAGAGTGGACAGCCTGAAGTGGATATTATTGGACTGGTATGAGATTTGTGAGGGACAGATAAGTGGATGCGACAGGGTTAGCTATGAGGACACTTAGATGTCTGATAGAAGATGGATTGTTAAATGGGTGTTTACCCTGGGGAGTGACAGGAGCATAACCAGTTGCTCCTATAGTGTATATGTAAGAGTTTTTTTTTTAATTGGGTCGTAGAGTTAATAGATGTCAGGTGACCAGGTAAGAGTATTACAAGCTTTAGAAATAGAGTAACCAAAGAGAGATTTCCCAGCGTTGTTACTGCATTGACTGACAGAAGGTTTTGGCTGCTAGATCTTAATGCTCTAGGTGTAGTGTTGAGTTAGATTCTGGAGTGCTGGGACATTAATAGGGTGGTGGTAAGGCTTGTGTGCAAGTGACAGTTGATTGAATTGCAGTAGCTGAGGCATCTCAAGCCAGTTTACCTGTCAGAGATGCACAGTGATGGGTCCTATATGAGGCCTCTGTTGCAAACCTAACAATCTTATTATAGCAGGATTCTAATAACTCGTCATGTAGGAGAATTCACTCCTCCCCTCGACCTGCCTGTTTTTGTGAGCAGTGGATCATTGGTAATGATGGACACTTTCCCTGTGCATATCAGAATAATTATGCACCTTTACACTATTCCCTTTACTTCCATGTCTCATAAATTCAGCAAGACCACACTTCATTAGACCATAAAACCTGGTGTTTAGGGGCTTCCTACTTGTAATTCTGAGACTCGTGTGGCTCAAGGAATTTATTAACCAAGTTAGTCCAACTAACAAAAGCACATTTGTCAGTTGTGGAATAGGTGAGCTAGCGAGAAAGTGCCAAAGTGAGTAAACCGTGTATAATGCAATGAAATTGTGTATAATACAATGAAATGAGAACAGGCTGAGTTTCAGTATTCAGGTATGCAAAATGCACAATTTAATACAAGGCTAACGCAAACAGGTTGGTGGATCGAAAATGGATAAAAAAGAAGGGAACTGGGGAAAGACTATTAGTCGACAGAAGAGGGGAGCATTGAAAGTGCCTTAAAATCCATCCTACAAGCTATATAAATATAGTGTGTGTTGGGTGCAAGAACAGGACAAATTAAGGTAGGTTAAAGTGTACTCATTTGCCGCCTCTATTTCTAATAGTAGGTCAGATGGAGTTGCATACTTCGGCTATGCAGACAGTGCAGTGAGTCATCTTGGTGATAATTGGATTTCAGTTACTTGAATGAGGTTTTGAGTTTGTGAATGCAAATATCTAGTTGGAATGATAAAGTGTGAAGAGATTGGCATTTGTCTAGTTCATGTAAAATTGTTTGCAAGTCTTCGTTTCAGAATTAGTTGTTTGTGTAGGTATAACTGTTGTTTATTTTATTATTTTTTTTTTTTGAAGAGCTTGGCAGTGGCATGTTTTATGCAGGGGTGCAAATTTGACAACTTTGTTACAGGGTTGTTCTAATTTGTGGCTTTTTTAGGAATGTTGGTAACTGTGAAGAGGAGTTCAGTAGTGAAGGTAAAAAATTTTGTGCTGTATGTTTGAGTAATTTAGCAATTAAATAAGGTTTATATTTGTATAGCGTTCCAGTTTGTCAGTTAGCTGCTGTCATGTAAATCATAAGCTTACCTTTGGAGTACTTTTAGGCAATGTGTTTGTCAAAGTTTGGCTTATGATGCTTCTGTCGGGGTGTTTGCACAGCAAGGCACGCATGTAAAAAGGGAAAACAATGTTATGCTGTGGGTAAGATCAGAAAGGGAATAGAGCAACAGTTGCACACTGTAGAAGGCCCCCTCACAGGTCATCTGATATGGGGTGAATGTACTTGTTTACAGGGAAGTCTGCAGAGGAGAAATGTAAGCTTTCAGCTGGGCAATGACTTGAATGTGTGACTAGGGTGGCACAGTGTATGGTTAAGCAAAACTGGGGCTGTTGATCTCTTAAGATATACCTACAAGCAGAAGGGTTATGAATCTTAACATTGTTTTGCAGTGGTGGAAACAGTGTGTGCATTTATGCACCTGTTCTATTAATTGTTTAGTGAAGAGTATCATTAAACTGATAAAGTACGATGAGGAACTGCTCGCATGCAGGACAGGTAACAGTGGGGTCCATAGATTGACCTGTGCTGAGTTAAGGGGTCTAGAGAAGATCATAGAAGGGGTGTTTTACAGTCTAACAGCCGATTCT
>NC_056741.1:80054913-80057413 GCF_019279795.1 Protopterus annectens
CCTTACTACAGGATATGTGCCCAAAGAGTGGCATACAGCAACAGTGGTCCCTCTCCATAAAGGTGGTGCCTCAACGGATCCTGGAAACTATCTCCGCATAAGCCTGACTAGCTTGGTCTGCAAAGCAATGGAAAGGATAATCATGGACCTCATAAATAAAGATATTGGGGACCTACAGACACTGGATCCTACCCAGTTCGGCTTTGTTAAGGGCAGATTATGCCTCTTAAACCTGGTTGATTTCTTTGAAACAATCACCAAGGCCATTGACGAGGGGAAGGTGGTCCACACAGCCTACCTGGACCTCGCAAAAGCCTTCGATACAATACCCCACTCGGGCATAATAGATAAGCTCGCCAGCTTAAATATAAACCCCTATGTCACTAGATGGATTGCAAACTGGCTCTAGGACAGAACCCACATGGTTAGAATTGCTGGAGCCATGTCAGACTCCAAACCAGTTAAAGTGGTGTCCCACAAGGCTCAGTCCTGGGACCTCTCTTGTTCGGTATATATTTCTCGGAGGTACAGGCCAACACGGAAGGAGTGTGGCTGACCAAGTTCGCAGATGACTGCAAACTGAGCGCCATAATCGACTCTCCAGCCGACACAAGCATCCTCCAAAAGGGCCTCATAGAAACAGACAACTGGTGCCAGAGCCACGGCCTCAAGCTAAATGCCAAAAAGTGTATAGTCATCCCCTTTGGCAAAAACATAGTGCCCACAAATTACCACATAAGTGGTAATCAAGTCATCATTAGGGACCTGGGGACCCAAGTTGATAGCAATCTCTCATTTGACAACCACGTGGCCAAAGTGGTTAGAAAAACATTTTATATAGCCCACCTAATCATGAAGGGATTCACATCTAGATCAGGGAAGGTCATTGTGCCTCTTTACTCATCCCTCATCGGGCCCAAAATTGAGTACAATGCCCCTTTTAGGATGTACCTTACCAGACACCTGCAGTAACTGGAAAGACCCAAAAAGTACCTCACCAAGAGGATCAAAGGACTCAAACAGATGCCATATGCTGCCCGGTTAAAGAAACTCCAGCTCTACTCCATGGTATACTGCCTGCTCAGAGGCGATCTGTGCCTGACGTATAAAGCCATGTCCAACCCGGAATGAATGGATATGCTGAACCTCAGAAAATCCAAATCCCATCAAGCTACGCGCTCGAGAGACTTGAACCTCAGCACTGAAATAAATAGGACATGCTGGAGGGACAGATTCATAACCCAGAGGCTCCCTTCACTCTGGAATGAAATCCCAGTCCAGGTTAGGCAGAGTCCCACATTGACTCTCTCTTCAAGAGGAATCTTGATGAGTGGATGGGAGATCGTAGGTTTACCCCAGCTATCACTTCTGTGTCACTGTTAGGCAGAGGCTCGGTATACTAACCTCAAAAAAAGGCATAGCAAATTTAATTTAAAATGGGTGGCGAAAGCCAAACACACTCTGGCTAGGCTTATAAATGCCCTAGGGCAGATAGCCTAGTATGAACCTATATGTATATATATGTATGTATATATGTGTGTATATAAATATAAATAAATGTTATAAGGCAAAAGGATAGAGCGAAGCAGAATCAGTCTCTGGTAATACCAAGTAGCGTAAGATGCTCAAAGTCCCAGAAGTGGTCCAAACCAAATAAAACAAATCCAAAAAATGTGTAAAAATTGTGGATGGTTAAATCCACACAGAAATTTATTAGAAAATATCCGGACAAAAACTGTTAGCGCTTTCGCTTAAAAAGCTTCTTCAGACATAAAACCATTCATCTAACATCAAACATTTATATACTACACTCAAATTTTAAAACCGCCAATAGAACAGCATCAATTGTTAAGCATTAAAGTGGCCTCACACTAATAACAAATTCTTCTATTACATACAGTAAACATCTCAAAGGCTGTTAATGTAAGACCAAAAACCAATGTAATAGCCAACAAAATAACTAAGTAGGTAAATACATTCATAGTATACAGTTAAAACCATTCATAAGGTGCATAATAAAAATATATATAAAAATATATATACACATTGAATGACACCTGTCCTTGAATGGTCTATTGGTTTTGCCAACATAAAAAGATGAACAGAGCTGGCATGTAGCTAGATAAACTAAATGTGGAGTCATACCATTAGCTGAGGCTTTCATTTTGAATATTATATTCAAATCTGGATGAAGAAACTCATCTTTTATATCTATGTAGGGACAAAAATTGCATATGCCACATGGTTTGGTATGCATGTCTCTAACTTCCAAGTTCTGGTCTTTAGGATAACAAAGCAACCTCTTCAAATGTTTCTTATTCCTGTATAGAAAACTAGGTTTTATTATTGATTGCAGCTTTTACTGCCATTGTCTGGAGCAGTTCAGATTCGAATATGGATCGAGGGATCGATAATATAGAACTCGATTATGTCCCCAAGTTGGGAGCAACTTCTAATGAAGTGTTACATAAATGCTTCCTCGAATACTTTGACTGCTCGA